>NW_027512627.1:300000-428244 GCF_048772815.1 Callospermophilus lateralis | reverse complement strand
TTAGAAATCCATGTTCACTTTCCATTTAGGCTTTGGTACAATCATAAGTGTGACCTTTCCATTTTTTGTCCAGAATATTACTGTGATAATGAGGTGACATGAGTATTTCTTTCACCATTTCTGGGAGCAATATATTGAAGATGTAAAATTAGTATCGGGGGTACAAATAGGTGTACCCTGTTTCTATGAACATAGAGAAAAACCACGAATAGACCATACTGTGAATAAATAATATAACTTTTTTGAACTTTAAATAATGAATTGAACTGATATCTGAAAAATAAAAGGAAATTGTATATTGAAATACAATCATTCATTCCAACCAGTTATATATCTAATGGAAATATTAGTGTTTTGGTTTATCATGAAGAGTGTGTGAGTTTTGCTTCAAAATGATTATGGAAATTCAAAATAATGTGTTTGGAAAGAAGTCTCATAAAAAGACCAGTCAAGAAACCCTGACAATACATGTGTTCTGAAGCAAGAAGTGATTAATGTTGAAACAAATGCCTATTAATTTGTGAACTTGTGGATGAAATGTATATCCTATGATGTGCAAAAACTGAAGAAACAATAATGTACCAGTGTCGAATACAAATGAATGACAAATTACATATCATGTCCCATAGGAGTCTACTTGCATTGATGTTAGACTGGGTCAGATACTGTAGAATAATTAGGATTTGTATGCACCCTTCACTGAAGTTAGTAGTCAGTACTAGGAAACAAATATGTATTTCAGGTGGATGAATATTTCTGATTATAATCTTGTGAAAAGTTGATTATAAATCCACATACATGAACATGAATGAATTTAGAGAGTGTATACTAGACACATATATTTCATATTTGGAAAACTTTGGAGAGTATATCTATATCTATATCTATAGACACACACACACACACACACACACACACAACACTCACAGACATTAAAAAGTACAAATATAAATGCCAATCGATATTCATCAGTAAATATATATCATCCACAGATGCAAAAATATTTATGTTTCTGAACATGAGTTTATGTATAATGTTGTTCTTCTAGGACGCTCTCTTATAGGTTGAATTTTCATTTCCAACAGCATTTAGGAGGAGTGAACACTTCTCACAATTTGTATCTGCCAAGACATCCACCTTACAAAAATGTACGTGTGATACCTGGTAGGATTCTATATATGCATATAAATATACATGTGTGAATAGGCTACAGAAATTGGAAACAAGTATTCACATATTTGTTAAGTTTAAAAAGACATGGAGAATATTTCAATTAAAATTTGACTAGATGTATAACTCCTACCTTATATAATGCAAATGTCAAGTCCAACCATAGAACATGTCTCCTCTGAAGTGCTTGTATTTCTATTGTGTTTGGTTAATTTTCCCCATTATATTAGGATGAATAGTCTGAGTCTACTAGGTATGGGTTAGTGTCAGGGATTCAGTACTTCGAATGAAAAATTGGAAAATGAATCCAATGTGTATGTAAATATATGCTGCACAAATATCCTCCCGCTCTCATCCAAAACAATGCCTTGACATTACCTTCACCCCAAGTAAGACACAATTAGAGGAGAAGAGTTACACAATCAGTGAATACATATCTGGAATGGAAAATGCTCAGGAGTTCACAAAATTGGAGGTGGTTTAGGAGTTTCCAAAAGTAAGGGACATGGTAAACACTCCACAAACATGTAACTCTGCTGGCCTAAAAACTTTTTGAGAAACTGCCTCTGAGCTTCCGCACTTGAAATATATGTTGTTTTCATGAGATTTGGCTTCCTTTGTAGTGAGACCATCAAAGCTGGGTCTGCATCTATGTGACCTGGAGGACATGGTTTCTTATTTTCCAATGAACAAGATGAAGCAGTGCTGAATCCTCTCTTTATAGGTAAACTGAGGCCACTGGGGACTAAGTGTCTCCCCGTCTCCCCATGTGGACTGTGAAACCATTTGGTCCTCATCCACTTTTTGTGGTGTTTAGGCTGCTGCACTGTGAATTTGGTATTTGTTTCACGAAATACTAGCAGCTAAACTGGGACACAGTGCTGGAGGGAGTTCTGTCACGTGTGGTGGGTCAGGGTCTGCAAGAGAATGCACCAACTAGGCTTCAATCTCTCACAGCTTGCCCCATTGCCCCCTTGTCCATATCAACCTGATTCTTAATTTTCCTCTTAAAACTCTCCATATAACAAGATGCCTTTACATATAAGGGTCTGCTGGCAGCACCATGTCAGTTACAAGCCATTTGGAATCCAATGGTAGATGCACATGGTCCTACCACGGATGTTTTATCAAACGCCTCCCCACCACTGCTCTAGACCCACTACTCAGCAGGCTCCAACTTACTGGCATCTCTGTTCTACACCATTTTCATGAAACTCAGTAAATCAAGGCACTGTCTGGTATACTTATGATCAGCAACAGGACATCCAATGTTTCTCCAGAGCCACCTGGTCATAGGAATTTCAAAAATTTCATGGTATTTATCTAGCCATTTTTCAAGCATGAAGTTGGTAGCACTGTGGGTTTCATTTCATTAGGCAAACATGAAATGGTTAGGAAGCTCATTCCAATGAAATCTCTGGAGAACTGTCACAGGCAAGGCTTCCCAAAGAATGGACAAAACGTCACATTAGGCCAGGCCCATTGAGGTCAACAATGTGAGGTCCATGTGTGTTTTGACTCTCAATTATGGCTGCCATTTCTTTAAGAATAAAATCATGTGATATCCTTGCTGAGATTCCCAGGCCTCAGTGGAAATCTACCCGGGGCCTAGGTCTCAGTTTCCAAGAGCGACTTTCATGTGTGGCCTCTTAAAATCCCAACAAAATTCATGGCAATGCTTCTCTGAGTTCAGTTCCAAAACCCAGTGTCTAAGGGGAATCACACCAGAGTTCAAGCCCACGTGGACCCAGTCATTTTTTCCAATGCCACACAAATGACCAACATTAAAACCAAAACACTCCCACATGGCCCTCACCTTATTCCATATAGTCAATCATCTTAAACTCTGGCTGGAGGTTTCCATGAGGGACGCAGCGCAAGACAGTGTCCAAAATCAGCTCGTTTGCCCCTCATTTGCCTAAAGTCAGGGTAGCCTGGACACCGTTGCTGTGAACCAGGAGTGAACAAATAAGCCTGCCGTTAATACTTCTGTGTTTCTCCAATTTGAGGCCAACTGATTTTAGGTATCGATTCTTTAGGTGATTTAGAGTCATGAGAAAACACAAGCACCTCTGCAGGGCTTTAAGAACTCATTTGATCCAAAGAATCCCTATTCTCATTTGTTGGAGTGCAGGAACCTAACAGAGGAAGGCAAGAGACTTCATCCACAATGAATGATATTTTTTTGCCATTTTGGTTTTGGAAGCTAACATGGGATCATTCTTAAGATCCATCAGGTGCTGAGAATCTAAGTCACAGCCACACACAGGTCCAAGAGGCTGATAAAGACACATCCCTTTCCAAAGCATTTAAACAAAGAGCCACAGGTGAGGCCCATTCATTTCCATTTGAAAACTGTTTCTTCAAGCTTCACAAATGGGGTGGCCTGAGGCAAAGACCTTCCTGACATTCAGTGCAACACAACAATAACTAAGCAAAAGGCCCAAAGCAGGGTTTCTTCACTGAGACTTTCCTGGGCACACAGAAATCTGAGTTTTCTGAGATGCTCGCCATTCTCTTCAGCTATCCAGTACATGGCCATGTCACAGAGCTTGGAGGTGGTACATATTTTGGACACAAATCCCTGAGCCTATTCTGGAGAGTGGCCAGAATTCAGAAAGAAAACAACAACTTAGAAAGATAGCAGGTGTTGCACATCGATAAGACAAGCTGCAGTCCATTCATATGTTGGGAAGGATGAATTATAGGGAAGATTTATACTAGACAGGACACATCCATTAATGCATTCTCTTTTCTAATGTCTACAACAACGGACACAGTGGGATACACATAAACAGAAACACTCGCCTTGTCAAATGACTTACTAGAAATTGTATGCTCCAAACCAAACAAACCGCCTTTTCGGTCTATTCTCAGAACATGAGACAAAACAACAAACCCACACCCAATCCCACAAAGGAACCTCCTTCCCCCAAGTAGGTCTGTGACTATCCGGAGTGTCCTCTGACTGGTGGGCCATACTATGTTCCCCCGAAATGGCCTGTCTTCTCTCAGATCTTGTTTCCTTGACCAACTCTGTGAAGATGTCAGGAAAAAGTGGTTAGCCACTACCTGTTTTCTCAGGAAAGGTCCATCTTCAGAGCTCTCCTGGCATTTGGCCATCCTCACATCATTAGGTACCAAGAAAACTGACTCTGTCCTTGGTAAATCCAAAGAAGTGAGCCCACTGGGCCTGGGACTGGGACTGCCTCTGTGTGCCTGGCTTCTTGGATACCAAGTTCAGAGAGTTCCATCACCAAGGAAATGAGGTATGTCACATTCTTTTTAACTGAATGAGGTCACTGCCTTGGCAACCACTTTGTCCTAACAGTTGCTTCCAAGGGTTACATAAGTTGGAGGTTTCCCCTACTTCCTGTGACACTTTCATAAGGTAGAATGTATATCAACCATTGGCACCCGGGAACAGCTCTCCACTCAGGCCTGGATTGTTCCACCTTGTCTACAATAAGAAGAGAGAGGCAGATTCAGACACATCCCTTCATCCTGACCAGGTTGTTTGCCATGGAAGATGACATTTGCTCTCTCAGTTGC
The DNA here is from genome assembly GCF_048772815.1 of Callospermophilus lateralis. NCBI lineage: Eukaryota > Metazoa > Chordata > Mammalia > Rodentia > Sciuridae > Callospermophilus > Callospermophilus lateralis. Next base: position 423,522 of record NW_027512627.1, on the reverse strand, counting down.
TTCATACCTGCCTACAACTTCTCCAGGTATCATTTGTGCATGGACATTTGAGGTTCTCATCTGGTGGAAGATCCCCAACTTTGCTGAATTGTAAGAACCCCTCTGTCCCTGCTCTTCTGTAAAATGATTGAGGGAACAGTGTATACTTGGGGTTAAAAACAGGTTTGATTTGGTGACGAATGATTCTGTGCAATGAATAATGGGATTGGGAACCTGCAATATTTACAAAAATATAGAGGTGAAATATAAGTATGAAAAAAGAAATCTAGGTATGCTTTGAAGCCCAGAAGGGTTTTGCCCTTGATTGGGATACTTAGCTTTGAATTATGTTCTGCAAAGATGTCTCAGATAATTTGATATACAATGGCATAGGACCTTGTACATTGGATGATTGAATTTAGAAGAGAACATCCAGTCAAAAAGGGATATTCAGTAGGATTAGGAAGATAGTCGGTAGGTTTAGGAAGACGAGTGAGTATAGGATTTGGACCAAAAGTTCTTTAGCAATAGACTTTTGGTTATAGAGTGAATGTAAATGTCAGCACATATGAAGAGTCAGACACTATGTTGAACTGGGGAAAATATGTAGAAAAGCAGATATCAATGGAAACATTACGAAATCAGGCAAAGTATAAAGTGAGGGATAGAATTAGACATTTTCAACAGGGTTGAGTTTCAATATATAAATTAGGAAAAAACAAATATGTAGTCACCAATAGGATTGACAATTGACAGCATTAGGCAACCTGGACATGGATGTATTTAGAAATCCATGTTCACTTTCCATTTAGGCTTTGGTACAATCATAAGTGTGACCTTTCCATTTTTTGTCCAGAATATTACTGTGATAATGAGGTGACATGAGTATTTCTTTCACCATTTCTGGGAGCAATATATTGAAGATGTAAAATTAGAATCGGGGGTACAAATAGGTGTACCCTGTTTCTATGAACATAGAGAAAAACCACGAATAGACCATACTGTGAATAAATAATATAACTTTTTTGAACTTTAAATAATGAATTGAACTGATATCTGAAAAATAAAAGGAAATTGTATATTGATATACAATCATTCATTCCAACCAGTTATATATCTAATGGAAATATTAGTGTTTTGGTTTATCATGAAGAGTGTGTGAGTTTTGCTTCAAAATGATTATGGAAATTCAAAATAATGTGTTTGGAAAGAAGTCTCATAAAAAGACCAGTCAAGAAACCCTGACAATACATGTGTTCTGAAGCAAGAAGTGATTAATGTTGAAACAAATGCCTATTAATTTGTGAACTTGTGGATGAAATGTATATACTATGATGTGCAAAAACTGAAGAAACAATAATGTACCAGTGTCGAATACAAATGAATGACAAATTACATATCATGTCCCATAGGAGTCTACTTGCATTGATGTTAGACTGGGTCAGATACTGTAGAATAATTAGGATTTGTATGCACCCTTCACTGAAGTTAGTAGTCAGTACTAGGAAACAAATATGTATTTCAGGTGAATGAATATTTCTGATTATAATCTTGTGAAAAGTTGATTATAAATCCACATACATGAACATGAATGAATTTAGAGAGTGTATACTAGACACATATATTTCATATTTGGAAAACTTTGGAGAGTATATCTATATCTATATCTATAGACACACACACACACACACACACACACACAACACTCACAGACATTAAAAAGTACAAATATAAATGCCAATCGATATTCATCAGTAAATATATATCATCCACAGATGCAAAAATATTTATGTTTCTGAACATGAGTTTATGTATAATGTTGTTCTTCTAGGACGCTCTCTTATAGGTTGAATTTTCATTTCCAACAGCATTTAGGAGGAGTGAACACTTCTCACAATTTGTATCTGCCAAGACATCCACCTTACAAAAATGTACGTGTGATACCTGGTAGGATTCTATATATGCATATAAATATACATGTGTGAATAGGCTACAGAAATTGGAAACAAGTATTCACATATTTGTTAAGTTTAAAAAGACATGGAGAATATTTCAATTAAAATTTGACTAGATGTATAACTCCTACCTTATATAATGCAAATGTCAAGTCCAACCATAGAACATGTCTCCTCTGAAGTGCTTGTATTTCTATTGTGTTTGGTTAATTTTCCCCATTATATTAGGATGAATAGTCTGAGTATACTAGGTATGGGTTAGTGTCAGGGATTCAGTACTTCGAATGAAAAATTGGAAAATGAATCCAATGTGTATGTAAATATATGCTGCACAAATATCCTCCCGCTCTCATCCAAAACAATGCCTTGACATTACCTTCACCCCAAGTAAGACACAATTAGAGGAGAAGAGTTACACAATCAGTGAATACATATCTGGAATGGAAAATGCTCAGGAGTTCACAACCTTGGAGGTGGTTTAGGAGTTTCCAAAAGTAAGGGACATGGTAAACACTCCACAAACATGTAACTCTGCTGGCCTAAAAACTTTTTGAGAAACTGCCTCTGAGCTTCCGCACTTGAAATATATGTTGTTTTCATGAGATTTGGCTTCCTTTGTAGTGAGACCATCAAAGCTGGGTCTGCATCTATGTGACCTGGAGGACATGGTTTCTTATTTTCCAATGAACAAGATGAAGCAGTGCTGAATCCTCTCTTTATAGGTAAACTGAGGCCACTGGGGACTAAGTGTCTCCCCGTCTCCCCGTGTGGACTGTGAAACCATTTGGTCCTCCTCCACTTTTTGTGGTGTTTAGGCTGCTGCACTGTGAATTTGGTATTTGTTTCACGAAATACTAGCAGCTAAACTGGGACACAGTGCTGGAGGGAGTTCTGTCACGTGTGGTGGGTCAGGGTCTGCAAGAGAATGCACCAACTAGGCTTCTATCTCTCACAGCTTGCCCCATTGCCCCCTTGTCCATATCAACCTGATTCTTAATTTTCCTCTTAAAACTCTCCATATAACAAGATGCCTTTACATATAAGGGTCTGCTGGCAGCACCATGTCAGTTACAAGCCATTTGGAATCCAATGGTAGATGCACATTGTCCTACCACGGATGTTTTATCAAACGCCTCCCCACCACTGCTCTAGACCCACTACTCAGCAGGCTACAAATTACTGGCATCTCTGTTCTACACCATTTTCATGAAACTCAGTAAATCAAGGCACTGTCTGGTATACTTATGATCAGCAACAGGACATCCAATGTTTCTAAAGAGCCACCTGGTGATAGGAATTTCAAAAATTTCATGGTATTTATCTAGCCATTTTTCAAGCATGAAGTTGGTAGCACTGTGGGTTTCATTTCATTAGGCAAACATGAAATGGTTAGGAAGCTCATTTCAATGAAATCTCTGGAGAACTGTCACAGGCAAGGCTTCCCAAAGAATGGACAAAACGTCACATTAGGCCAGGCCCATTGAGGTCAACAATGTGAGGTCCATGTGTGTTTTGACTCTCAATTATGGCTGCCATTTCTTTAAGAATAAAATTATGTGATATCCTTGCTGAGATTCCCAGGCCTCAGTGGAAATCTACCCGGGGCCTAGGTCTCAGTTTCCAAGAGCGACTTTCATGCGTGGCCTCTTAAAATCCCAACAAAATTCATGGCAATGATTCTCTGAGTTCAGTTCCAAAACCCATGTCTAAGGGGAATCACACCAGAGTTCAAGCCCACGTGGACCCAGTCATTTTTTCCAATGCCACACAAATGACCAACATTAAAACGAAAACACTCCCACATGGCCCTCACCTTATTCCATATAGTCAATCATCTTAAACTCTGACAGGAGGTTTCCATGAGGGGTGCAGCCCAAGACAGTGTCCAAAATCAGCTCGTTTGCCCCTCATTTGCCTAAATTCAGGGTAGCCTGGACACCGTTGCTGTGAACCAGGAGTGAACAAATAAGCCTGCCGTTAATACTTCTGTGTTTCTCCAATTTGAGACCTACTGATTTTAGGTATGGATTCTTTAGGTGATTTAGAGTCATGCGAAAACACAAGCACCTCTGCAGGGCTTTTAGAACTCATTTGATCTAAAGAATCCCTATTCTCATTTGTTGGAGTGCAGGAACCTAACAGAGGAAGGCAAGAGACTTCATCCACAATGAATGATATTTTTTTGCCATTTTGGTTTTGGAAGCTAACATGGGATCATTCTTAAGATCCATCAGGTGCTGAGAATCTAAGTCACAGCCACACACAGGTCCAAGAGGCTGATAAAGACACATCCCTTTCCAAAGCATTTAAACAAAGAGCCACAGGTGAGGCCCATTCATTTCCATTTGAAAACTGTTTCTTCAAGCTTCACAAATGGGGTGGCCTGAGGCAAAGACCTTCCTGACATTCAGTGCAACACAACAATAAGTAAGCAAAAGGCCCAAAGCAGGATTTCTGCACTGAGACTTTCCTGGTCACACAGAAATCTGAGTTTTCTGAGATGCTCGCCATTCTCTTCAGCTATCCAGTACACGGCCATGTCACAGAGCTTGGAGGTGGTACATATTTTGGACACAAATCCCTGAGCCTATTCTGGAGAGTGGCCAGAATTCAGGAAGAAAACAACAACTTAGAATGATAGCAGGTGTTGCACATCGATAAGACAAGCTGCAGTCCATTCATATGTTGGGCAGGATGAATTATAGGGGAGATTTATACTAGACAGGACACATCCATTAATGCATTCTCTTTTCTAATGTCTACAACAACGGACACAGTGGGATACACATAAACAGAAACACTCGCCTTGTCAAATGACTTACTAGAAACTGTCTGCTCCAAACCAAACAAACCGCCTTTTTGATCTATTCTCAGAACATGAGACAAAACAACAAACACACACCCACTCCCACAAAGGCACCTCCTTCCCCTAAGTAGGTCTGTGACTATCCGCAGTGTCCTCTGACTGGTGGGCCATACTATGTTCCCCCGAAATGGCCTGTCTTCTCTCAGATCTTGTTTCCTTGACCAACTCTGTGAAGATGTCAGGAAAAAGTGGTTAGCCACTACCTGTTTTCTCAGGAAAGGTCCATCTTCAGAGATCTCCTGGCATTTGGCCATCCTCACATCATTAGGTACCAAGAAAACTGACTCTGTCCTTGGTAAATCCAAACAAGTGAGCCCACTGGGCCTGGGACTGGGACTGCCTCTGGGTGCCTGGCTTCTTGGATACCAAGTTCAGAGAGTTCCATCACCAAGGAAATGAGGTATGTCACATTCTTTGGAACTGAATGAGGTCACTGCCTTGGCAACCACTTTGTCCTAACAGTTGCTTCCAAGGGTTACATAAGATGGAGGTTTCCCCTACTTCCTGTGACACTTTCATAAGGTAGAATGTATATCAACCATTGGCACCCGGGAACAGCTCTCCACTCAGGCCTGGATTGTTCCACCTTGTCTACAATAAGAAGAGAGAGGCAGATTCAGACACATCCCTTCATCCTGACCAGGTTGTTTGCCATGGAAGATGACTTTTGCTCTCTCAGGAGCTTCATACCTGCCTACAACTTCTCCATGTATCATTTGTGCATGGACATTTGAGGTTCTCATCTAGTGGAAGATCCCCAACTTTCCTGTATTGTAAGAACCCCTCTGTTTCTGCTCTTCTGTAAAATGTTTAAGGGAACAGTGTATATTGGGGTTAAAAACAGGTTTGATTTGGTGATGAATGATTCTGTGTGATGAATAATGGGATTGGGAACCTGCAATATTTACAAGAATATAGAGGTGAAATATAAGTTTGAAAAAAGAAATCTAGGTATGCTTTGAAGCCCAGAGGGTTTTGCCCTGGATTGGGATACTTAGCTTTGAATTATGTTCTGCAAAGATGTCTCAGATAATTTGATATACAATGGCATAGGACCTTGTACATTGGATGATTGAATTTAGAAGAGAACATCCAGTAAAAAAGGGATATTCAGTAGGATTAGGAAGATAGTCGGTAGGCTTAGGAAGACGAGTAATTATAGGATTTGGACCAAAAGTTCTTTAGCAATAGACTTTTGGTTATACAGTGAATGTAAATGTCAGCACATATGAAGAGTCAGACACTATGTTGATCTGGGGAAAATATGTACAAAAGCAGATATCAATGGAAACATTACGAAATCAGGCAAAGTATAAAGTGAGGGATAGAATTAAACATTTTCAACAGGTTTGAGTTTCAATATACAAATTAGGAAAAAACAAATATGTAGTCACCAATAGGATTGACAATTGACAGCATTAGGCAACCTGGACATGGATGTTTTTAGAAATCCATGTTCACTTTCCATTTAGGCTTTGGTACAATCATAAGTGTGACCTTTCCATTTTTTGTCCAGAATATTACTGTGTTAACCAGGTGACATGAGTATTTCTTTCACCATTTCTGGGAGCAATATATTGAAGATGTAAAATTAGAATCGGTGGTAAAAATAGGTGTACCCTGTTTCTATGAACATAGAGAGAAACCACGAATAGACCATACTGTGAATAAATAATATAACTTTTTTGAACTTTAAATAATGAATTGAACTGATATCTGAAAAATAAAAGGAAATTGTATATTGATATACAATCATTCATTCCAACCAGTTATATATCTAATGGAAATATTAGTGTTTTGGTTTATCATGAAGAGTGTGTGAGTTTTGCTTCAAAATCATTATGGAAATTCAAAATAATGTGTTTGGAAAGAAGTCTCATAAAAAGACCAGTCAAGAAACCCTGACAATACATGTGTTCTGAAGCAAGAAGTGATTAATGTTGAAACAAATGCCTATTAATTTGTGAACTTGTTAATGAAATGTATATCCTATGATGTGCAAAACCTGAAGAAACAATAATGTACCAGTGTCGAATACAAATGAATGACAAATTACATATCATGTCCCATAGGAGTCTACTTGCATTGATGTTAGACTGGGTCAGATACTGTAGAATAATTAGGATTTGTATGCACCCTTCACTGAAGTTAGTAGTCAGTACTAGGAAACAAATATGTATTTCAGGTGGATGAATATTTCTGATTATAATCTTCTGAAAAGTTGATTATAAATCCACATACATGAACATGAATGAATTTAGAGAGTGTATACTAGACACATATATTTCATATTTGGAAAACTTTGGAGAGTACATCTATATCTATATCTATACACACACACACACACACACACACACACACACACACACACAACACTCACAGACATTAAAAAGTACCAATATAAATGCCAATCGAAATTCATCAGTAAATATATATCATCCACAGATGCAAAAATATTTATGTTACTGAACATGAGTTTATGTATAATGTTGTTCTTCTAGGACGCTCTCTTATAGGTTGAATTTTCATTTCCAACAGCATTTAGGAGGAGTGAACACTTCTCACAATTTGTATCTACCAAGACATCCACCTTACAAAAATGTACGTGTGATACCTGGTAGGATTCTATATATGCATATAAATATACATGTGTGAATAGGCTACAGAAATTGGAAACAAGTATTCACATATTTGTTAAGTTTAAAAACACATGGAGAATATTTCAATTAAAATTTGACGAGATTTATAACTCCTACCTTATATAATGCAAATGTCAAGTCCAACTATAGAACATGTCTCCTCTGAAGTGCTTGTATTTCTATTGTGTTTGGTTAATTTTCCCCATTATATTAGGATGAATAGTCTGAGTCTACTAGGTATGGGTTAGTGTCAGGGATTCAGTACTTCGAATGAAAAATTGGAAAATGAATCCAATGTGTATGTAAATATATGCTGCACAAATATCCTCCCGCTCTCATCCAAAACAATGCCTTGACATTACCTTCACCCCAAGTAAGACACAATTAGAGGAGAAGAGTTACAAAATCAGTGAATACATATCTGGAATGGAAAATGCTCAGGAGTTCACAACCTTGGAGGTGGTTTAGGAGTTTCCAAAAGTAAGGGACATGGTAAACACTCCACAAACATGTAACTCTCTTTTTGAGAAACTGCCTCTGAGCTTCCGCACTTGAAATATATGTTGTTTTCATGAGATTTGGCTTCCTTTGTAGTGAGACCATCAAAGCTGGGTCTGCATCTATGTGACCTGGAGGACATGGTTTCTTATTTTCCAATGAACAAGATGAAGCAGTGCTGAATCCTCTCTTTATAGGTAAACTGAGGCCACTGGGGACTAAGTGTCTCCCCGTCTCCCCATGTGGACTGTGAAGCCATTTGGTCCTCCTCCACTTTTTGTGGTGTGTAGGTTGCTGCACTGTGAGTTTGGTATTTGTTTCACGAAATACTAGCAGCTAAACTGGGACACAGTGCTGGAGGGAGTTCTGTCACGTATGGTGGGTCAGGGTCTGCAAGAGAATGCACCAACTAGGCTTCTATCTCTCACAGCTTGCCCCATTGCCCCCTTGTCCATATCAACCTGATTCTTAATTTTCCTCTTAAAACTCTCCATATAACAAGATGCCTTTACATATAAGGGTCTGCTGGCAGCACCATGTCAGTTACAAGCCATTTGGAATCCAATGGTAGATGCACATGGTCCTACCACGGATGTTTTATCAAACGCCTCCCCACCACTGCTCTAGACCCACTACTCAGCAGGCTACAAATTACTGGCATCTCTGTTCTACACCATTTTCATGAAACTCAGTAAATCAAGGCACTGTCTGGTATACTCATGATCAGCAACAGGACATCCAATGTTTCTCCAGTGCCACCTGGTCATAGGAATTTCAAAAATTTCATGGTATTTATCTAGCCATTTTTCAAGCATGAAGTTGGAGGCACTGTGGGTTTCAATTCATTAGGCAAACATTAAATGGTGAGGAAGCTCATTTCAATGAAATATCTGGAGAACTGTCACAGGCAAGGCTTCCCAAAGAATGGACAAAACGTCACATTAGGCCAGGCCCATTGAGGTCAACAATGTGAGGTCCATGTGTGTTTTGACTCTCAATTATGGCTGCCATTTCTTTAAGAATAAAATCATGTGATATCCTTGCTGAGATTCCCAGGCCTCAGTGGAAATCTACCCGGGGCCTAGGTCTCAGTTTCCAAGAGCGACTTTCATGCGTGGCCTCTTAAAATCCCAACAAAATTCATGGCAATGCTTCTCCGAGTTCAGCTCCAAAACCCAGTGTCTAAGGGGAATCACACCAGAGTTCAAGCCCACGTGGACCCAGTCATTTTTTCCAATGCCACACAAATGACCAACATTAAAACCAAAACACTCCCACATGGCCCTCACCTTATTCCATATAGTCAATCATCTTAACCTCTGGCTGGAGGTTTCCATGAGGGGTGCAGCCCAAGACAGTGTCCAAAATCAGCTCGTTTGCCCCTCATTTGCCTAACGTCAGGGTAGCCTGGACACCGTTGCTGTGAACCAGGAGTGAACAAATAAGCCTGCCATTAATACTTCTATGTTTCTCCAATTTGATCGCTACTGATTTTAGGTATCGATTCTTTAGGTGATTTAGAGTCATGCGAAAACACAAGCACCTCTGCAGGGCTTTGAAGAACTCATTTGACTCACAGAATCCCTATTCTCATTTGTTGGAGTGCAGGAACCTAAAAGAGGAAGGCAAGAGTCTTCATGCACAATGAATGATATTTTTTGCCATTCAGATTTTGGAAGCTCACATGGGATCATTCTTAAGATCCATCAGGTGCTGAGAATCTAAGTCACAGCCACACACAGGTCCAAGAGGCTGATAAAGACACATCCCTTTCCAAAGCAATTAAGCAAAGAGCCACAGGTGAGGCCCATTCATTTCCATTTGAAAACTGTTTTCTTCAGGCTTCACAAAGGGGTGGCCTGATGCAAAGACCTTCCTGACATTCAGTGCAACACAACAATAAGTAAGCAAAAAGCCCAAGGCAGTGTTTCTGCACTGAGACTTTAGCGGTCACACTGATATCTGAGTTTTCTGAGATGCTCGCCATTCTCTTCAACTATCCTTTACATGGCCATGTCACAGAGCTTGGAGGTGGTACATATTTTGGACACAAATCCCTGAGCCCATTCTGGAGAGTGGCCAGAATTCAGGAAGAAAACAACAACTTAGAAAGATAGCAGTTGTGGCACATCGATAAGACAAGCTGCAGTCCATTCATATATTGGGCAGGATGAATTATAGGGGAGATTTATACTAGACAGGACACATCCATTAATGCATTCTCTTTTCTAATGTCTACAACAACGGACACAGTGGGATACACATAAACAGAAACACTCGCCTTGTGAAATGACTTATTAGAAACTGTCTGCTCCAAACCAAACAAACCGCCTTTTCGGTCTATTCTCAGAACATGAGACAAAACAACAAACCCACACCCACTCCCACAAAGGCACCTCCTTCCCCCAATTAGGTCTGTGACTATCCGGAGTGTCCTCTGACTGGTAGGCCATACTATGTTCCCCCGAAATGGCCTGTCTTCTCTCAGATCTTGTTTCCTTGACCAACTCTGTGAAGAAGTCAGGAAAAAGTGGTTAGCCACTACCTGTTTTCTCAGGAAAGGTCCATCTTCAGAGCTCTCCTGGCATTTGGCCATCCTCACATCATTAGGTACCAAGAAAACTGACTCTGTCCTTGGTAAATCCAAACAAGTGAGCCCACTGGGCCTGGGACTGGGACTGCCTCTGGGTGCCTGGCTTCTTGGATACCAAGTTCAGAGAGTTCCATCACCAAGGAAATGAGGTATGTCACATTCTTTGGAACTGAATGAGGTCACTGCCTTGGCAACCACTTTGTCCTAACAGTTGCTTCCAAGGGTTACATAAGATGGAGGTTTCCCCTACTTCCTGTGACACTTTCATAAGGTAGAATGTATATCAACCATTGGCACCCGGGAACAGCTCTCCACTCAGGCCTGGATTGTTCCACCTTGTCTACAATAAGAAGAGAGAGGCAGATTCAGACACATCCCTTCATCCTGACCAGGTTGTTTGCCATGGAAGATGACTTTTGCTCTCTCAGGAGCTTCATACCTGCCTACAACTTCTCCATGTATCATTTGTGCATGGACATTTGAGGTTCACATCTGGTGGAAGATCCCCAACTTTCCTGTATTGTAAGAACCCCTCTGTCCCTGCACTTCTGTAAAATGTTTGAGGGAACAGTGTATACCTGGGGTTAAAAACAGGTTTGATTTGGTGATGAATGATTCTGTGCGATGAATAATGGGATTGGGAACCTGCAATATTTACAAGAATATAGAGGTGAAATATAAGTTTGAAAAAAGAAATCTAGGTATGCTTTGAAGCCCAGAGGGTTTTGCCCTGAATTGGGATACTTAGCTTTGAATTATGTTCTGCAAAGATGTCTCAGATAATTTGATATACAATGGCATAGGACCTTGTACATTGGATGATTGAATTTAGAAGAGAACATCCAGTAAAAAAGGGATATTCAGTAGGATTAGGAAGATAGTCGGTAGGTTTAGGAAGACGAGTGATTATAGGATTTGGACCAAAAGTTCTTTAGCAATAGACTTTTGGTTATAGAGTGAATGTAAATGTCAGCACATATGAAGAGTCAGACACTATGTTGAACTGGGGAAAATATGTACAAAAGCAGATATCAATGGAAACATTACGAAATCAGGCAAAGTATAAAGTGAGGGATAGAATTAAACATTTTCAACAGGGTTGAGTTTCAATATATAAATTAGGAAAAAACAAATATGTAGTCACCAATAGGATTGACAATTGACGGCATAGGCAACATGGACATGGATGTTTTTGAAATCCATGTTCACTTTCCATTTAGGCTTTGGTACAATCATAAGTGTGACCTTTCCATTTTTTGTCCAGAATATTACTGTGATAACGAGGTGACATGAGTATTTCTTTCACCATTTCTGGGAGCAATATATTGAAGATGTAAAATTAGAATCGGGGGTACAAATAGGTGTACCCTGTTTCTATGAACATAGAGAAAAACCACGAATAGACCATACTGTGAATAAATAATATAACTTTTTTGAACTTTAAATAATGAATTGAACTGATATCTGAAAAAAAGGAAATTGTATATTGATATACAATCATTCATTCCAACCAGTTATATATCTAATGGAAATATTAGTGTTTTGGTTTATCATGAAGAGTGTGTGAGTTTTGCTTCAAAATGATTATGGAAATTCAAAATAATGTGTTTGGAAAGAAGTCTCATGAAAAGACCAGTCAAGAAACCCTGACAATACATGTGTTCTGAAGCAAGAAGTGATTAATGTTGAAACAAATGCCTATTAATTTGTGAACTTGTGGATGAAATGTATATCCTGTGATGTGCAAAAACTGAAGAAACAATAATGTACCAGTGTCGAATACAAATGAATGACAAATTACATATCATGTCCCATAGGAGTCTACTTGCATTGATGTTAGACTGGGTCAGATACTGTAGAATAATTAGGATTTGTATGCACCCTTCACTGAAGTTAGTAGTCAGTACTAGGAAACAAATATGTATTTCAGGTGGATGAATATTTCTGATTATAATCTTCTGAAAAGTTGATTATAAATCCACATACATGAACATGAATGAATTTAGAGAGTGTATACTAGACACATATATTTCATATTTGGAAAACTTTGGAGAGTATATCTATATCTATATCTATACACACACACACACACACACACACACACACAACACTCACAGACATTAAAAAGTACCAATATAAATGCCAATCGAAATTCATCAGTAAATATATATCATCCACAGATGCAAAAATATTTATGTTACTGAACATGAGTTTATGTATAATGTTGTTCTTCTAGGACGCTCTCTTATAGGTTGAATTTTCATTTCCAACAGCATTTAGTAGGAGTGAACACTTCTCACAATTTGTATCTGCCAAGACATCCACCTTACAAAAATGTACGTGTGATACCTGGTAGGATTCTATATATGCATATAAATATACATGTGTGAATAGGCTACAGAAATTGGAAACAAGTATTCACATATTTGTTAAGTTTAAAAACACATGGAGAATATTTCAATTAAAATTTGACTAGATGTATAACCCCTGCCTTATATAATGCAAATGTCAAGTCCAACTATAGAACATGTCTCCTCTGAAGTGCTTGTATTTCTATTGTGTTGGGTTAATTTTCCCCATTATATTAGGATGAATAGTCTGAGTCTACTAGGTATGGGTTAGTGTCAGGGATTCAGTACTTCGAATGACAAATTGGAATATGAATCCAATGTGTATGTAAATATATGCTGCACAAATATCCTCCCGCTCTCATCCAAAACAATGCCTTCACATTACCTTCACCCCAAGTAAGACACAATTAGAGGAGAAGAGTTACAAAATCAGTGAATACATACATGGAATGGAAAATGCTCAGGAGTTCACAACCTTGGAGGTGGTTTTGGAGTTTCCAAAAGTAAGGGACATGGTAAACACTCCACAAACATGTAACTCTGCTGGCCTAAAAACTTTTTGAGAAACTGCCTCTGAGCTTCCACACTTGAAATATATGTTGTTTTCATGAGATTTGGCTTCCTTTGTAGTGAGACCATCAAAGCTGGGTCTGCATCTATGTGACCTGGAGAACATGGTTTCTTATTTTCCAATGAAGAAGATGAAGCAGTGCTGAATCCTCTCTTTATAGGTAAACTGAGGCCACTGGGGACTAAGTGTCTCCCCGTCTCCCCGTGTGGACTGTGAAGCCTTTTGGTCCTCCTCCACTTTTTGTGGTGTTTAGGCTGCTGCACTGTGAGTTTGGTATTTGTTTCACGAAATACTAGCAGCTAAACTGGGACACAGTGCTGGAGGGAGTTCTGTCACGTGTGGTGGGTCAGGGTCTGCAAGAGAATGCACCAACTAGGCTTCTATCTCTCACAGCTTGCCCCATTGCCCCCTTGTCCATATCAACCTGATTCTTAATTTTCCTCTTAAAACTCTCCATATAACAAGATGCCTTTACATATAAGGGTCTGCTGGCAGCACCATGTCAGTTACAAGCCATTTGGAATCCAATGGTAGATGCACATGGTCCTACCACGGATGTTTTATCAAACGCCTCCCCACCACTGCTCTAGACCCACTACTCAGCAGGCTACAAATTACTGGCATCTCTGTTCTACACCATTTTCATGAAACTCAGTAAATCAAGGCACTGTCTGGTATACTCATGATCAGCAACAGGACATCCAATGTTTCTCCAGTGCCACCTGGTCATAGGAATTTCAAAAATTTCATGGTATTTATCTAGCCATTTTTCAAGCATGAAGTTGGAGGCACTGTGGGTTTCAATTCATTAGGCAAACATTAAATGGTGAGGAAGCTCATTTCAATGAAATATCTGGAGAACTGTCACAGGCAAGGCTTCCCAAAGAATGGACAAAACGTCACATTAGGCCAGGCCCATTGAGGTCAACAATGTGAGGTCCATGTGTGTTTTGACTCTCAATTATGGCTGCCATTTCTTTAAGAATAAAATCATGTGATATCCTTGCTGAGATTCCCAGGCCTCAGTGGAAATCTACCCGGGGCCTAGGTCTCAGTTTCCAAGAGCGACTTTCATGCGTGGCCTCTTAAAATCCCAACAAAATTCATGGCAATGCTTCTCCGAGTTCAGTTCCAAAACCCAGTGTCTAAGGGGAATCACACCAGAGTTCAAGCCCACGTGGACCCAGTCATTTTTTCCAATGCCACACAAATGACCAACATTAAAACCAAAACACTCCCACATGGCCCTCACCTTATTCCATATAGTCAATCATCTTAACCTCTGGCTGGAGGTTTCCATGAGGGGTGCAGCCCAAGACAGTGTCCAAAATCAGCTCGTTTGCCCCTCATTTGCCTAACGTCAGGGTAGCCTGGACACCGTTGCTGTGAACCAGGAGTGAACAAATAAGCCTGCCGTTAATACTTCTGTGTTTCTCCAATTTGAGGCCTACTGATTTTAGGTATGGATTCTTTAGGTGATGTAGAGTCATGCGAAAACACAAGCACCTCTGCAGGGCTTTAAGAACTCATTTGATCCAAAGAATCCCTATTCTCATTTGTTGGAGTGCAAGAACCTAACAGAGGAATGCAAGAGACTTCATCCACAATGAATGATATTTTTTTGCCATTTTGGTTTTGGAAGCTAACATGGGATCATTCTTAAGATCCATCAGGTGCTGAGAATCTAAGTCACAGCCACACACAGGTCCAAGAGGCTGATAAAGACACATCCCTTTCCAAAGCAATTAAACAAAGAGCCACAGGTGAGGCCCATTCATTTCCATTTGAAAACTGTTTTTTTCAGGCTTCACAAAGGGGTGGCCTGAGGCAAAGACCTTCCTGACATTCAGTGCAACACAACAATAGGTAAGCAAAAGGCCCAAAGCAGGGTTTCTGCACTGAGACTTTCCTGGTCCCACTGAAATCTGAGTTTTCTGAGATGCTCGCCATTCTCTTCAGCTATCCAGTACATGGTCATGTCACAGAGCTTGGAGGTGGTACATATTTTTGACACAAATCCCTGAGCCTATTCTGGAGAGTGGCCAGAATTCAGGAAGAAAACAACAACTTAGAAAGATACCAGGTGTTGCACATTGATAAGACAAGCTGCAGTCCATTCATATGTTGGGCATGATGAATTATGGGAAGATTTATACTAGACAGGACACATCCATAAATGCATTCTCTTTTCTAATGTCTACAACAACGGACACAGTGGGATACACATAAACAGAAACACTCGCCTTGTCAAATGACTTACTAGAAACTGTCTGCTCCAAACCAAACAAACCGCCTTTTTGATCTATTCTCAGAACATGAGACAAAACAACAAACACACACCCACTCCCACAAAGGCACCTCCTTCCCCCAAGTAGGACTGTGACTATCTGGAGTGTCCTCTGACTGGTGGGCCATACTATGTTCCCCCGAAATGGCCTGTCTTCTCTCAGATCTTGTTTCCTTGACCAACTCTGTGAAGATGTCAGGAAAAAGTGGTTAGCCACTACCTGTTTTCTCAGGAAAGGTCCATCTTCAGAGCTCTCCTGGCATTTGGCCATCCTCACATCATTAGGTACCAAGAAAACTGACTCTGTCCTTGGTAAATCCAAACAAGTGAGCCCACTGGGCCTGGGACTGGGACTGCCTCTGGGTGCCTGGCTTCTTGGATACCAAGTTTAGAGATTTCCATCACCAAGGAAATGAGGGATGTCACATTCTTTGGAACTGAATGAGGTCACTGCCTTGGCAACCACTTTGTCCTAACACTTGCTTCCAAGGGTAACATAAGATGGAGGTTTCCCCTACTTCCTGTGACACTTTCATAAGGTAGAATGTATATCAACCATTGGCACCCGGGAACAGCTCTCCACTCAGGCCTGGATTGTTCCACCTTGTCTACAATAAGAAGAGAGAGGCAGATTCAGACACATCCCTTCATCCTGACCAGGTTGTTTGCCATGGAAGATGACTTTTGCTCTCTCAGGTGCTTCATACCTGCCTACAACTTCTCCAGGTATCATTTGTGCATGGACATTTGAGGTTCTCATCAGGTGGAAGGTCCCCAACTTTCCTGTATTGTCAGAACCACTCTGTCCCTGCACTTCTGTAAAATGATTGAGGAAACAGTGTATACTTTGGGTTAAAAACAGGTTTGATTTGGTGACGAATGATTCTGTGCGATGAATAATGGTATTTGGAACCTGCAATATTTACAAGAATATAGAGGTGAAATATATGTATGAAAACAGAAATCTACGTATGATTTGGAGCCCAGAAGGGTTTTGCTCTTGATTGGGATACTTAGCTTTGAATTATGTTCTGCAAAGTTGTCTCAGATAATTCGATATACAATGGTATAGGACCTTGTACATTGGATGATTGAATTTAGAAGAGAACATCCAGTCAACGAGATATTCAGTAGGATTAGGAAGATAGTCGGTAGGTTTAGGAAGAAGAGTGAGTATAGGATTTGGACCAAAAGTTCTTTAGCAATAGACTTTCGGTTATAGAGTGAATGTAAATGTCAGCATATATGAAGAGTCAGTCACTATGTTGAACTGGGGAAAATATGTAGAAAAGCAGATATCAATAGAAACATTATGAAATCAGGCAAAGTATAAAGTGAGTGATAGAAGTAGACATTTTCAACAGGGTTGAGTTTGAAAATATAAATTAGGAAAAAACAAATATGTAGTCACCAATAGGATTAACATTTGGCAGCATTAGGCAACCTGGACATGGATGTTTTTAGAAATCCATGTTCATTTTCCATTTAGGCTTTGGTACAATCATAAGTGTGACCTTTCCATTTTTTGTCCAGAATATTACTGTGATAATGAGGTGACATGAGTATTTCCTTCACCATTTCTGGGAGCAATATATTGAAGATGTAAAATAAGAATCGTGGTTACAAAGAGGTGTACCCTGTTACTATGAAAATAGAGAAAAAGCATGAATAGACCATACCGTGAATAAATAATATAACTTTATTGAACTTTAAATAATGAATTGAACTGATATCTGAAAAATTAAAGGAAATCGTATTTTGATATACAATCATTCATTCCAACCAGTTATATATCTAATGGAAATATTAGTGTTTTGGTTTATCATGAAGAGTGTGTGAGTTTTGCTTCAAAATGATTATGGAAATTCAAAATAATGTGTTTGGAAAGAAGTCTCATGAAAAGACCAGTCAAGAAACCCTGACAATACATGTGTTCTGAAGCAAGAAGTGATTAAAGTTGAAACAAGTGCCTATTAATTTGTGAACTTGTGGATGAAATGTATATCCTATGATGTGCAAAAACTGAAGAAACAATAATGTACCAGTGTCGAATACAAATGAATGACAAATTACATATCATGTCCCATAGGAGTCTACTTTCATTGATGTTAGACTGGGTCAGTTACTGTTGTTAATTAGGATTTGTATGCACCTTTCACTGAAGATAGTTTTCAGTACTACAAAACAAATATGTATTTCAGGTGGATGAATATTTCTGATTATAATCTTGTGAAAAGTTGATTACAAATCCACATACATGAACATGAATGATATAGAGAGTGTATATTAGACACATATATTTTATATTTTAAAAAATTTGGAGAGTATATCTATATCTATATCTATACCTATATCTATCTATCTATCTATCTATATCTATATCAATATCTATATCTATATATATATATATACACACACACACACACAAACACATACACACACACAACACTCACAGACATTAAAAAGTACCAATATAAATGCCAATCTGAATTCATCAGTAAATATATATCATCCACAGAGGCAAAAATATTTATTTTACTGAACATGAGTTTATGTATAAAGTTGTTCTACTAGGACGCTCTTTTATAGGTTTAATTTTCATTTCCAATAGCATTTAGGAAGAGTGAACACTTCTCACAATTTGTATCTGCCAAGACTGCCACCTCACAAAAATATACGTGTGATACCTGGTAGGATTCTATATATGCATATAAATATACACGTGTGAAGAGGCTACAGAAGAGGGAAACAAGAATTCACATATTTGTTAAGTTTAAAAACACATGGAGAATATTTCAATTAAAATTTGACTAGATTTATAACCCCTACCTTATATAATGCAAATGTCGAGTCCAACTATACAACATGTCTCCTCTGAAGTGCTTGTATTTCTATTGTGTTGTGTTAATTTCCCCCATTATATTAGGATGAATAGTCTGAGTCTACTAGGTATGGGTTAGTGTCAGGTATTCAGTACTTCGAATGGAAAATTGGAAAATGAATCCAATGTGTATGTAAATATATGCTGCACAAATATCCTCCCGCTCTCATCCAGAACAATGCCTTGACATTACCTTCACCCCAAGTAAGACAAAATTAGGGGAGAAGAGTTACAAAATCAGTGAATACATATCTGGAATGGAAACTGCTCAGGAGTTCACAACCTTGGAGATGGTAGAGGAGTTTCCAAAACTAGGGGACAGGGTCAACACTCCACAAATATGGAGCTCTGCTGGCCTAAAAACTTTTTGAGAAACTGCCTCTGAGCTTCCGCACTTGAAATATATGTTGTATTCAGGAGATTTGGCTTCCTTTGTAGTTGAGACCATCAAAGCTGGGTCTGCATCTATGTGACCTGGAGGACATGGTTTCTTATTTTCCAATGAACAAGATGAAACAGTGCTGAATCCTCTTTTTGTAGGTAAACTGAGGCCACTGGGGAATAAGTGTCTCCCCGTGTGGACTGTGAAGCCATTTGTTCCTTCTCCTCTTTTTGTGGTGTTTTTGCTGCTGCACTGTGAGTTTGGTATTTGTTTCACGAAATACTAGGAGATAAACTGGGACACAGTGCTGGAGGGAGTTCTGTCATGTGTGCTGGGTCAGGGTCTGCAAGAGAATGCACCAACTATGCTTCTATCTCTCACAGCTTGCCCCATTGCCCCCTTGTCCATATCAACCTGATTCTTAATTTTCCTCTTAAAACTCTCCATATAACAAGATGCCTTTACATATAAGGGTCTGCTGGCTGCACCATGTCAGTTACAAGC
Organism: Callospermophilus lateralis; assembly: GCF_048772815.1. Classification (NCBI taxonomy): domain Eukaryota; kingdom Metazoa; phylum Chordata; class Mammalia; order Rodentia; family Sciuridae; genus Callospermophilus; species Callospermophilus lateralis. Next base: position 404,016 of record NW_027512627.1, on the reverse strand, counting down.
CATTTGGAATCCAATGGTAGATCCACATGGCCCTACCACGGATGTTTTATCAAACACCTCCCCAGCACTGCTCTACACCCACTACTCAGCAGGCTCCAACATACTGGCATCTCTGTTCTACACCATTTTCATGAAACTCAGTAAATCAAGGCACTGTCTGGTATACTCATGATCAGCAATAGGACATGCAATGTTTCTCCAGTGCCACCTGGTCATAGGAATTTCAAAAATTTCATGGTATTTATCTAGCCATTTTTCAAGCATGAAGTTGGAGGCACTGTGGGTTTCAATTCATTCAGCAAACATTAAATGTTGAGGAAGCTCATTTCAATGAAATCTCTGGAGAACTCTCACAGGCAAGGCTTCCCAAAGAGTGGACAAAAGGTCACATTAGGCCAGGCCCATTGAGGTCTACAATGTGATGTCCATGTGTGTTTTGACTCTCAATTATGGCTGCCATTTCTTTAAGAATAAAATAATGTAATATCCTTGCTGAGATTCCCAGACCTCTGTGGAAATCCACCCGGGGTCTAGGTCTCAGTTTCCAAGAGTGACTTTCATGCTTGGCCTCTTAAAATCCCAACAAAATTCATGGCAATGCTTCCCTGAGTTCACTTCCAAAACCCAGTCTCTAAGGGGAATCACACCAGAGTTCAAGCCCACGTGGACCCAATCATTTATTCCAATGCCACACAAATGAGCAACATTAAAACCAAAACACTCCCACATGGCCCTCATCTTATTCCATATAGTCAATCATCTTAACTTCTGGCTGGAGGTTTCCATGAGGGGCGCAGCCCAAGACAGTGTCCAAAATCAGCTCCTCACAACCTTGGAGGTGTTAGAGGAGTTTCCAAAAGCAAGGGACAGGGTAAACACTCCACAAACATGGAGCTCTGCTGGCCTAAAAACTTTTTGAGAAACTGCCTTGAGATAGGGCACTTAAATATATGTTGTTGTCAGGAGATTTGGCTTCCTTTGTAGTGAGACCATCAAAGCTGGGTCAGCATCTATGAGACCTGGAGGACATTGTTTCTGATGTTTCAATGAACATGAGGCAGCAGTGCTGATATTTTTCTTTTTAGGTAAACTGTGGCCTCTGGGGTCTAAGTGTCTCCCCGTTGAACTGTGAAGCCATTTGGCCCTCCTACACTTTTTGTGGGGTTTTTGCTGCTGCACTGGTAGTTTGGTATTTGCTTCATAAAATAGAAGGAGTTCAACTGGGACACAGTGCTGGAGGGAGTTCTGTCACTTGTGGTGGGTCAGGGTCTGCAGGAAAATGCACCAACCAATCTTCTATCCCTCAAAGCTTGCCCCATTGCATCCTTGTCCATAGCAACCTGATTCTGAACATTGCCCTGAATCCTCTCCATATAACAAGATGCCTTTACTTATAAGGGTCTGCTGGCTGCACCATGTAAGCCACAAGCCATTTTTAAGCCAATGGAAGATCCAAATTGCTCCAACACAGAAGTTTTATCACACTCCTGCCCACCACAACTCTAGGCCCACTTCTTAGGAGTCTGAAACCTACTGGGACCTCTGTTGTACACCATTTTCATAAAACCCAGTCAAGCAAGGCACTGTCAGGTACATCCATGATCAGCAGCAGGACATCCAAAGGTTCTCTAGTGCAACCTAGTCATGGGAATTTCAAAAATTTCATGATATTTATCTAGACATTTTACAAGGATGAAGTTGGAAGCACTGTGGGTTTCAATTTTTCAGGAACCATTAAATGGTGAGGAAGATTATTTCAATGAAAGCTCTGAAGAACCCTCACAGGCAAGGCTTCTCAAAGAGTGAACAAAAGGTCACATTAAGCCAGGCCCATTGAGGTCTACAATGTGAGTTCCATGTGTGTTTTGACTCTCAAATATGGCTGTCAAGTCTTTCGAATGAAATCATGTGATACCTTGGCTGAGATTCCCAGTGCTCTGTGCAAAGCCACTCTGGGGCTAGATCTCAGTTTCCCAGGGTGACTCTCATACATGGCCTCTTTAATCCCAACACAATACATGGCAATACTTTTCTGAGGTCAGTTTCTGAACTCAGTCTCTAAGGGGAATCACACCAAAGTTCAAGCCCAGGTAGACCCAGTTATGTCTTCCAACTACCACACAAATATCCACAATTAAATCCAAAACACTCCCACATGTCACTCATCTTTTCTATATACCCACTCATCATAACCTCTGGCTGGAGGTTTCCATGAGTGGTGCTGCCCAAGACAGTGTCCAAAATAACCACCCTTGCCCCTCATTTGCCTAAAATCAGGGTGGCCTGGACATCCTTCCAGTGAACCAGGAGTGATCAAATTGGCCGGCCATTAAGAATGCACTGCTTCTCCAATTTGAGGCCTACTGAGTGTGGGGTTTAGAGTCTTTATGTGATTTGGAGTCATGAGAAAAATCAAGCACTTATGGGCTATCCTCTGCAGGGTTTTGAGGAACACATTTAAACCAAATGATCACTATTCTCACTTGATGAAGGTTAGGAACCTTACAGAGGAATGCGAGAGACTTCATCCAAAATGAATGCTCTTTTGTCCATTTTGGTTTTGGATGCACACATGGGATCTTTCTTTAGATCCATCAGGTGCTAAGAATCTAAGCCACAGCCTCACACAGGGCCAAAAAGCTGATTCAGACACATCCCTTTCCAAAGCAATTAAGCAAAGAGCCACAGGTGATGCCCATTCATTTCTATTTGAAAACTATTTCTTTTGACTCTACAAAGGTGTGGCCTGAGGCAAAGACGTTCTGACATTCAGGGCAACAGAACAATTGGTAAGCAAAAGGCGCAAAGCAGGGTTTCTCCATTAGAATTTTCTGGTCACACTCATATCTGAGTTTTCTTAGATGCTCCCATTCCTTTCAGCAATCCAGTACATGGCCAAGTCTCAGAGCTTGGAGGTGGTACATATTTTGGACACAAAACAATGAGACTATTCTGGAAATTGGCCAGAATTCAGGAAGAAAACAGGACCTTAGCAAGATTGTAGGAGTTGCCCACCCATAAGTCAAGCCACAGTCCATTCATAAATTGGGCAAGATGAATCTTGGGAAGCTTTCTACTAGTCAGGACACATACAATGATTCATTCTCTTTTCTAATGTCTAAAACCACGGACACAGTGGGATACACAGACAAAGAGACACTGGCCTTGTCAAACGACTTACCAGAAACAGTTCACTCCAAAACAAACAAACCGCCTTTCCTACCTATTCTCAGAACATGAGACAAAACCTCAAACCCACACCCACATACACAAAGGCAGCTCCTTCCCCCAAGTAGGTCTGTGACTATCAGGAGTGTCCTCTGACAGGTGGGCCATACTATGTTCTGATGAAATCGCCTGTCCTGTGTCAGATATGGTCTCATTGGCCCAATCTGTGAAGTTGTCACTAGCCAGCTGTGAGCAACTACCTGCTTTCTCAGGAAAGGCCTCTCTTCAGAGCTTTCCTGACATTTGTCCATCCTCACATCAGTAGGTACCAAGAAAGACTGACTCTGTCCTTGTTAAATCCAAACAAGTGAGACCACTGGGACTGGGAATGGGACTGGTTCTGCGTGCCTGGCTTCCCGGATCCCAAGTTCAGAGAGTTTCATCACCAAGGAAGTGAGGTGAGATTACTTCCTTCAGGAATTTAATGAGGTCACTGCCTTGGCAACCACTTTGTGCTAACAGTAGCTTCCAATAGTCCTATGAAATGGAGGCAGCCCTTACTTCCTGTGACACTTTCATATGTTAGAATGGTATATCAACCATAGGCACCCAGGAACAGCTCTCCACACATGCCTGGTATGGTCCATCTTCTCTACATTAAGAAGAGAGGCTTATTCAGACAAAACCCTTCATTCTGGAAAGGTTGTTTGCGATGGAAGATGACTTTTGCTCTCTCAGGTCCTTCATAGCTGCCTAATCTTCTCCAGGGATCAAATCTGCATGGACCTTTGAGGTTCTCAGCAGGAGGCAGATCCCCTACATTCCTGTATTGTAAGATGAACTCTCTCGCTGCTCTTCTGTAAAGTTAGATTGAGGGAAGAGTGTATGGTTAGGGTTATTAACATGTTCGATTTGGATTACGAATCATCCTGCAGGATGATTAATAGTATTGGGAACCTGCGATATTTATAAGATTATAGAGGTGAAATATAAGTATGAAAACAGAAATGTTGGTAAGATTTGAAGCCCAGAAGGGCATTAGGCCCTTGATTGGGATACTTAGCTTTTAATTACGTTCTACACAGATGTCTCAGATAAATTGATAATCAATGGCATAGGACCTTATACCTTGGATGTTTGATTTTAGAAGAGAACATCCACTCAAATTGAGATAGTCGGTGGGATTAGGAAGATAGTCGGAAGGTTTATAAAAAAGAGTGAGTATAAAATTTGGACAAAAATTTCTGTAGCAATAGGGTTTCGGTTATAGAGTGAATGTAAATGTCAGCACATGTGAAGAGTCAGTCACAATGATTAACTGGGGAAAATATGTAGGAAGGAAAATATCAATAGAGACATTATGAAATGAGGCAATTATATAGTGAGTGATAGGATTAGACATTTTCAACAGGGTTGAGATTGAGTACATAATCTTAGGAAGAAACAAATATGTAGTCACCAATAGGAATGACATTTGAAAGCATTAGGCAACCTGGATATGGATGTTTTTAGTAAGCCATGTTCACTTTCCATTTAGGATTTGGTACAATCATAAGTGTGACCTTTGCATTTTGTGCCCAGAAAATTATTGTGATCAAATATATATGTAGATCATATGATATGTGTATTTCTTCCACCATTTCTGGGAGCAATATTTGAGGACACATAAATTAGTATTGTGGGTACAAAGTGGTGTACCCTGTGTCTACGAATATAGAGATAATGCATGAATAGACCTTAGTGTGAATAAATAATATAACTTTTTTCACTTTAAATAATGGATAGAATTGATATCTTAAAATATATAGGAAATCATATATTGACATACAATCATTCACTCCAACCAGTTACACATATAATGGTAATCTTAGGGTTATTGTTTATCATGAAGTGTGTGTGAGTTTTGTTTCAAAAGTGTTTATGGAAATCGAAAATAATGTGTTTGGAACGAAGTCTCATGAAAAGACCAGTCAAGAAATATGGAGGAATCCATGTGTTCAAAGCAGGAATTGATTGAAAGTGAAACAAATGCCTATAACTTTCCTAAATTGTGGATGAAATATATATCCTGTGATGTGCATAAACTGATGAAATAGTAATGTACCAGTGTTGAATAAAAATGAAGGTCAAAGTACACATCATGTCCCATAGGAATCTACTTGCATTGATGTTAAACTGGTTCAGTTACTGTAGAAATATTAGGATTTCCTGCATTATTCACCGTAGTTAGTTTTATTTTTTTTCATTTTTATTTATAATTGTTCAAAACATTACATAGTTGTTATATCATATTTCACACTTTGATTCAAGTGCATTATGAACTCCCATTTTTACCCCATGTACAGATTACAGAATCACATCATTTACACATCTATTGATTCACATATTGCCATACTAGTGTCTATTGAATTCTGCTGCCTTTCCTATCCTCTACTATCCCCCCTCCCCTCCCCGCCCCTCCCCCCTTCTCTCTCTACCCCCTCTACTGTAATAAATTTGTCCCCCTTGTATTATTTTTCCCTTTCCCCTCACTTTCTCTTGTATGTAATTTTATATAACCCTGAGGGTCTCCTTCCAATTCCATGCAATTTTCCTTCTCTCTCCCTTTCCTTTCCACCTCTCATCCCGGTTTAATGTTAATCATCTTGTCATGCTTTTTGTCTCTCCTCTGTTCTTAGTTACTCTCCGTATATCAAAGATGACATTTGGCATTTGTTTTTTAAGGATTGGGTAGCTTCACTTAGCATAATCTGCTCTAATGCCATCCATTTCCCTCCAAATTCTATGATTTTTTTTCATTTTTCAATGCAGAGTAATACTCCATTGTGTATAAATGCCACAGTATTTTCTCCATTCTTTCATTGAAGGGCATCTAAGTTGGTTTCACAGTCTTCCTGTTGTGAATTGTTCTGCTATGAACATCGATGTAGCAGTGTCCCTGTAGCATGCTCTTTTTAGGTCTTTAGTGAATAGACTGAGTAGGGGAATAGCTGGGTCAAATGGTGGTTCCATTCCCAGCTTTCCAAGAAATCTCCATACTGCTTTCCAAATTGGCTGCACCAATTTGCAGTCCCACCAGCAATGTACAAGTGTACCTCTTTCCCCACATCCTTGCCAGAACTTGTTGTTGTTTGACTTCATAATGTCTGCCAATCTTACTGGAGTGAGATGGTATCTTAGGGTGGTTTTGATTTGCATTTCTCTGACTGCTGGAGATGGTGAGCATTTTTTCATGTACTTGTTGATTGATTGTAAGTCCTCATCTGATAAGTGTCTGTTGAGGTCCTCAGCCCATTTGTTGATTGGGTTATTTGTTATCTTATTGTCTAATTTTTTGAGTTTTTTGTATACTCTGGATATTAGGGCTCTATCTGAAGTGTGAGGAGTAAAGATTTCTTCCCAGGATGTAGGCTCCCTATTTACCTCTCTTATTGCTTCTTTTGCTGCGAAAAACTTTTTAGTTTATGTCCCATTTGTTGATTCTAGTTATTAACTCTTGTGCTATGGGTGTCCTATTGAGGAATTTGGAGCCCGACCCCACAGTATGCACATCGTAAGCAAATTTTTCTTCTATCAGACACTGTGTCTCTGATTTGATATCAAGCTCATTGATCCATTTTGAGTTAACTTTTGTGCATGGCAAGAGAAAGGGATTCAGTTTCAATTTGTTACATATGGATTTCCAGTCTTCCATACACCATTTGTTGAAGATGCTATCCTTCCTCCATTGCATGCTTTTAGCCCCTTTATCAAATATAAGATAGTTGTAGTTTTGTGGATTGGTTTCTGTGTCCTCTATTCTGTACCATTGGTCCACCGGCCTATATTGGTACCAGTACCATGCTATTGTTGTTACTATTGCTCTGTAGTATAGTTTGAAGTCTGGTATCGCTCTACCGCCTGATTCACACTTCCTGCCTAGCTTTGTTTTTGCTATTCTGGGACTTTTATTTTTCCATATGTATTTCATGATTGCTTTCTTTATTTCTACAAGAAATGCCTTTGGGATTTTGATTGGCATTGCATTAAACCTATAGAGAAATTTTGGTAATATCCCCATTTTGATGATGTTAGTTCTGCCTATCCATGAACAGGATATTTTTTTACATCTTCTAAGATTTTCTTATATTTCTCTCTTTAGGGTTCTGTAGTTTTCATTGTATAAGACTTTCACCTCTTTTGTTAGGTTGATTCCCATCTTTTTTTTTTTTTAGGATATTGTGAATGGAGTGGTTGTTCTCATTTCCATTTCAGAGGATTTGTCGCTGATATAGAGGAATGCCTTTGATTTATGTGTGTTGATTTTATATCCTGCCACTTTGCTGAATTCATTTATTAGCTCTATTAGTTTCTTTGTAGACCCTTTTGGGTCTGCTAGGTATAGAATCATGTCTTCTGCAATAGTAATAATTTAAGTTCTTCTTTTCCTATTTTTATGCCTTTAATTTCTTCCGTCTGTCTAATTGCTCTGGCCAGTGTTTCGAGAACTGTATTGAACAGAAGTGGTGAGAGAGGGCATCCCATTCTTGTTCCAGATTTTAGAGGGAATGCCTTCAATTTTTCTAGATTCAGAATGATGCTAGCTTGAGGCTTAGCATAGATTGCTTTTACAATATTGAGGTATGTTCCTGTTATTCCTAGTTTTTCTAGAGTTTTGAAGATAAAGGGATGCTGTACTTTGTCGAATGCTTTTTGTGCATCTATCGAGATGATCATATGGTTCTTATTTTTAAGTCTATTGATGTGGTGAATAACATTTATTGATTTTCGTATATTGAACAAGCCTTGCATTCCACGGATGAATCCTACTTGATGATGGTGCACAATTTTTTTAATATGTTTTTGTATCTGATTCGTCAGAATTTAATTAGGGATTTTTGCATTTAGGTTCTTTAGGGATATTGGTCTGTAGTTTTCTTTGTTTGAAGTGTTTATGTCTGGTGTAGAAATTAGGGTGATATTGGCCTGGTAGAATGAATTTGGAAGATCTCTCTCTTTTTCAATTTCCTGAAATAGCTTGATAAGTATTGGTATTAGTTCATATTTAAGGGTTTGTAAAACTCTGCTGTATACCCATACTGTCCTTGTCTTTTCTTAGTTGGTAATCTTTGAATGGTTTCTTCTATTTCCTCAATTGATATTGGTCTGTTTAGGTTGTCTATATCCTCCTGACTCAATCTGGACAGATCATATGACTTAAGAAATTTTTCGATGCCTTCACTATCTTCTATTATATCGGAGTATAACGAATCAAATTAATTTCTTATTATCTTCTGTATTTCAGAAATATCTGCTGTGATTGCCAGGGGGTGACAAATAACTTGTGTAGATTGATACAGCAGGAGTGGATGCCGTTTATTGTAGAATCCGAGCGATATTTATACATTTTATAAAGCTTATCTAATTAGCATAAAATAGATACAGCAGTCAACCAATAAGGAATCTCCACACTTAATGGCTTGCTTTTGTTACTTAAAAAAACCACTCCCTATGGTTTTTTTAAACCATCCAGACTTGTTTACAGACCCTAACATTTCGCTGGCAAAATACCAGGTGCCATGCTGACTTGTTTATAGACCTTAACATGTGATATTGACTTTTTCATCCCGTATGCTAGTAATTTGAGTTTTCTCTCTTCTTCTTTCATTAGCATGGCTAAGGGTCTGCCGATTTTATTTATTTTTTTAAAGAACCAACTTTTAGTTTCCTCAATTTTTTCAATTGTTTCTTTTGTTTCGATTTCATTAATTTCAGCTTTGATTTTAATTAAATCTTACCTTCTACTATTTTGCTGTTGTTTTCCTCTTCTTTTTCTAGGATTCTGAGATGAAGTATGAGATCATTTATTTGCTGTTGTTTTTTTCTTTTTTTAAGGAATGAAATCCAAGCAATGAATTTTCCTCTTAGAACGGATTTCAATGTGTCCCATAGATTCTGATATGTTGTGCCTGTGTTTTCATTTATCTCTAAGAATTTTTTAATTTCCTCCTTTATGTCTTCTATAACCCATTGTTCATTCAGTAACCTGTTGTTCATTCTACAAGTGATGCATGATTTTTCCTTCCTTCTTTTATCATTGATTTTTAGTTTATATTCCATTATGATCAGATAAGATGCATGGTATTATCTCTACTGCTTTATATTGTCTAAGAATTGCCCTGTGACATAATATATGATCTATTTTTGAGAAGGATCCATGTGCTGCTGAGGAAAAATGTAACTGCTTGATGTTGTGGAGTATATTCTATATATGTCAATTAAGTCTAGGTTATTAATTGTGTTATTGAGTTCTATAGTTTTCTATTTCAACTTTTGTTTGGAAGACCTGTCCAGTGGTGAGAGAGGTGTGTTGAAGTCTCCCATGATTATTGTATGGTGGTCTATTAGACTCTTGATCTTGAGAAAAGTTTGTTTGATGGACATAGCTGCACCATTGTTTTGGGGCATATATATATTTATAATGGTTATGTCTTGTTGCTGTATGGTTCTCTTGAGCAGTATATAGTGTCCCTCTTTATCCCTTTTGATTAACTTTGGCTTGAAATCTATTTTATATGATATGAGTATGGACACTCCTACTTGTTTCCGAAATCCATATAAGTGATATGATTTTTCCCAACCTTTCCCCTTCAGTCTATGTATGTCTTTTCCTATCAAATGCGTCTCCTGTAGGCAGCATATTATTGGGTCTTGTTTTGTGATCCATTCTACTAGCCTCTGTCTCTTAATTGGTGAGTTTAAGGCATTAACATTTACAGTTATTATTGAGATAATGGTTGTTCTTCTAGCCCTATTTGTTTATTTATGTTATTAAACATGGATTGTTTTCTTCTTTGATTATTTCCCACTTTTACTGTACTACATCCCACTGTTGGTTTTTATTGTTATTTCCCTTTCTTCTTCCTGTAATATTTTCCGAGGATGTTTTGAAGAGATGGTTTTCTAGCTACAAATTATTTTAACTTTTTTTTATCATGGAAGGTTATAATTTTATCTTCCATCCTGAAGCTTAATTTCACTGGATACAAAATTCTTGGTTGGAATCCATTTTCTTTCAGTGTTTGAAAAACGTTATTCAAGGATTTTCTACCTTTCAGAGTCTGTGTTGAAAGATCAGCTGTTATCCTGATTGTTTTACCCCTAAATGTAATCTGCTTTTTTTCTCTTGTAGCATTTAAAATTCTCTCCTTATTGTGTACGTTGGGCATCTTCATTATAATGTGTCTAGGTGTGGATCTCTTATGATTTTGCACATTTGGCGTCCTGTAGGCTTCTAGGACTTGGGAGTCAGTCTGATTCTTCAAGTCTGGGAAGTTTTCTCGTATTATTTCATTGAATACATTCCTCATTGCTTTGGTTTTAACCTCTATACCTTCCTGTATTCCAATGACTCTTATGTTTGGTCTCTTTATGTTATCCCGTATTTCTTGGATATTCTGTTCATGGTTTCTTAACAGTCTTGCTGAGCTGTCTATGTTCTTTTCAAGTTGGAATACTTTGTCTTCATTGTCTGATGTTCTATCTTCTAAGTGTTGTACTCTGCTGGTAGTCTTCTCAATTGAGTTTTTTAGTTTGTTTATTGCTTTCTGCATTTCTAGGATTTCTGTTTGTTATTTTTTACAACCTCTATCTCTCTGTATAGCTGATCTTTTGCTTCTTGGATTTGTTTATGTAATTCATTGTCGAAGTGATCTTTCATTGTCTGATTTTGCTGTCTAATGTCTTCCTTGAGACTCCAGATCATCTGAAGCATGTATATCCTGAGTTCTTTATCTGACATTCCATCTGCTGCAGCTGTTACCCGTGGACCCCTGGGGTGTTCTGCCGATCGGTCGCAGGTCTGCCTACCTTGTAGGTGCTGGCGGCGGCTCTGCTCTGCCCCTATTCCAATTGGGGTGACGTGACTACCATGCAGGTGTGTTGCTGGGCCTGTTCCGCCAGTTTGTCGCAGGTCTGCCTGCCTTGCGGGCACGGGCAATGGATCTGCTCTGCTCCTATTCCAAATGGGGTGAAGTGTCTGCCGTGCTGGCAGGGCGATGGGCCTCTTCTGCCAGTCAGGTGCAGGTGTGCCTACCTTGCGGGCGCGGGTGATGGCTCTGCTCTGCCCCTACTCCAATTGGGGGGTCGTGACTACCATGCCGGCAGGTTGCTGGGCCTGTTCTGGGTGCGGGCGAAGGCTCTGCTCTTCCCCTACTAATATTGGGGTGACCTGACTACCATGCCGGTGGGCCACTGGGATTGTACTAGGTGCGGGAGAAGGCTCTGCTCTGCAACTACTCCAATTCGGTTGATGTGACTACCACGCCTGCGGGTCGCTGGGCCTGTTCTGGGCAAGGGCGGCGGCTCTGCTCTGCCTCTATTCCAATTGGGGTGACGTGACTACCATGCAGGTGTGTCGCTGGGCCTGTTCCGGGCGTGGGCGGCGGCTCTGCTCTGCCCCTCTGGCTTGATGACAAAGTGAGAGAGACCCGGGTGTTTGTGACTCACTTTCTTTACCAGGAGACCAACTGTTTCTGTCACCGCTGGTATCAATGAGGTTATCTCCTCTGCTGCTTTCTGATGACATCAGATCTCTGCCATGTTGGTATGCCATGCAAAAGGCAGCATTTCGTTCCCTTTGCTGGGTGACTAAAGCAATCGGTGAGTCCTGACCGGCATTCACAAGCCCCGTCTCAATCCTGTTGCCACTGCCTATGAAGGCTCGGTTGATATTTACTGATATTCAGCAAGACCCGGACCGAGAAGCAGTTTCCGCCGGTTCTTTAGCCCTGGGCCAGATCAGTTCCTGGAGGCGGAATTTGGCCGCTCTGGGCTCGCTGTATGTTCTAATAGAAGCAGGCTCCAAGACGCAGTTTCTGCGGGTTCTTTAGCACTGAGCCTGAGTAATTTGTCTGCAACACAAAGGTGAATGGCATCCTGAAATTACCTGTTCTATAGCTGAATAAGCTGCGATCAGTCGAAAACAGGGATGATGAAGTCACCTCTCCATGATGGTGGCCACTGGGTTCCTCTGTGGTCTGACGGGTGTGGAGAAACGAGTTGGACTGCATGCTTTCCCGTCTCAAACCCAGAATTCAGCACTGAGCACAGTGATTGAATACCTGGCAGGAGCCCACAGTACCTGCACCGCTGTATATTTGCCTTGCTATCTCGTCGTTTCCAAGCACGTGCCACAGACTCTAGCCACGGAGCGATTTCCTGAATAAGTCGCATGACCTTCTGTGAGGACAAATCACTCGCGTTTGAGCCCCCGTAGCTGATCCTCCTGAGATGGTAATATGTACACTTGGTTTTGGAGAACCACAATTTTGCTGGAAATTCCTAACAAGATTGGTTTTAGCCATTCTAACTCGTCATTCTCCCTCACAGTGACGCAGAACATGGGGGTGATGCACTCCCTTCGCAGCCATCATATGATCCCTGATGTTAGTTTTCAGTACTAGGAAACAAATAACTATTTCAAGTGGATGAATATTTCTGAGAATAATCTTTTGAAAAGTTGATTATAAATCCACATACATGAATATGAATGAATTTAGGGAGTGATAATAAGAAAAGTATACTTCATATTTTGAAAAATCTGCAGAGTGAAAAAAATATATATATGTATATATATATATATATATATATATATATATATATATATATATATATATACACACACACAGACATTAAAAAGTAGCATTATGTATGCCAATCGAAATTCACCATGAAATATATATCATCCACAGATCCAAAAATATTCATTTTAATGAACATGGATTTATGTCATTCAACTAAGAAGCTCACCCGTATGTTGAATTTTCAGTTCCAACAGCATTAAGTAGGAGTGATCTCTTCTCACAATTTGTATCTGCCAAGCCAGGCAACCTCACAAAATGTGCGAGTGATACCAGGTAGAATTCGATATGTGCATATAAAAATACATGTGATGAATAGGCTACAGAGAAAGGGAGACAGTTATTCACATATTTGTTAACTTTTAAAACACATGGAGAACTATTTCAATTAAAATTTGCTAGATTTATAACACCTACCATTTATCATACGAAAGGCAAGTCCAACTATACACCATGCCTCCTGTGAACCTCTTGTATTTCTATTCTGTTTGGGTTATTTTTCTCCATAATATTAGCATTAAAAGTCAAAGTCTATTAGGGTATGTGTTAGTGTCAGGGATTCAGTATTTCGAATGGAAAATTTGAAAATGTATCCAATGTGTATGCAAATATGTGCTACACAAAAAACTTCCCACTCTCATTCAGAACAATGCCTTGACATTACCTTCGCCCCACATAAGACACAATTAGAGGAGAGGAGTTAGAAAATCTGTGAATACATATGTGGAATGGAAAATGCTCAGGAGTTCACAAATTTGGAGGTGGTAGAAGAGGTTCCAAAAGTAAGGGACAGGGTAAACACTCCACAAACATGAAGTTCTGCCAGCCTGACATCTGGAGAAACTGCCTCTAAGGTTTGGCAATGAAATATATGCTGTTGTCAGGAGCATTAGCTTCATTTGGAGTGACACCATCAAAGCTGGGTCTTCATCTATGTGACATGGATGACATTGTTTCTTATTTTCCAATGAACATGAGGCAGCAGTGCTGAATTTTCTATTTGTATGTAACTTGTGGCCACTGGGGTCTAAGTGTCTCCCCGTGTGCACTGTAAATCCATTTGGTCATCCTCCACTATTCATGGTGTTTCTAGCTGCTGCACTGGGAGTTTGGAATTTGCTTCATGAATTACAAAGAGTTCAACAGGGACACAGTGCTGAAGTGAGTTCTGTCAATTGTGGTGGGTCGGGTTCTACAGGAGAATGCACCAACCAGGCTTCTATCCCACATTGCTTGCCCCATTGACCATAGCAACCTGATTTTGAACATTGCCCTGAAACCTCTCCATATAACAATATGCTTTTACATATAAGAGTCTACTGGCTGCAAAATGTCAGTCACAATCAATTTGCAAGCCAATGGCAGATCCACATGGCCCACCACAGATGTTTTATCACCCACCTGCCAACCAGTGCTCTAGGACAACTACTCAGCAGGATCCAACTTACTGGCATCTCTGTTCTACACCATTTTCATAAAACCAAGTCAATCAGGGCACTGTCTTACATACTCATGATCAGCAACAGGACATCCAAATGTTCTCCTGCCACCTGGTCATGGGAATTTCCAAAATTTTTATGGTATTTATCTAGCCAATTTTCAAGAAAGAAGTTGGAGGCACTGTGGGTTTTAATTTATTCAGGAACCATTAAATGGTGACTAAGCTCATTTCAATGAAAACTCTGGAGAATTCTCACAGGCAAGGCTTCCCAAAGAGTGGCCAAAATGTCAGATTAAGCCAGGCCCATTTAGGTCTACAATGTGAGGTCCATGTGTGTTTTGACTCTCAAAAATGGCTGCCAAGTCTTTAAGAATAAAATCATGTGATATCCTGGATGAGATTTCCTGTGATCTTTGGAAAGTCAACTTGGGCTTAGATGTCACTTTCCAAGGGCAACTCTCATGCATGGCCATCTAAAATCCCAACACAATTCATGGCAATACATCTCTGAGATCAGTACCAGACCTCAGTCTCTAAGGGGAATCACACCAGAGTGCAAGCCCAGGTGGACCCAGTCATCTCTTCCAACCACCATTCAAATGTCCACAATTAAAACCAAAAAACTCCCACATGGCCCAAATCTTCTTCCATATAGACACTCATCATAACCTGTGGCTGGAGGTTTCCATGAGGGGAGCAGCCCACGTCAGTGTCCAAAATAAGCTTCCTGCCCCTCATTTGCCTAAAGTCAGGGTGGCATGGAAACCCTTCCTGTAAACCAGGAGTGATCAAATAGGCCTTCCTTTAATACTGTTTGGCTTCTCCAACTTGAGGACTACTGACTTTGAGGTTTAGATTCTTTAAGTGAATTGGAGTCATGAGAAAAAACAAGCATCTATAGGCTAGCCTCTGCTGGGTTTTGAAGAACTTATTTGACCCAAAGGATCCCTGTTCTCACTTGATGGATTTCAGGAACCTACCAGAGGAAGGCAAGAGAGTTAATCAACAATATCTGATCTTTTTGCCATTTTGGTTTTGGATGCATGCATGGGATCTATCTTTAGATCCATCAGGTGCTGAGAATCTAAGCCACAGCCTCACACAGGGCCAAGAGACTGATTCAGACATATCCCTTTTCAAAGCAATTAAGCATGGATCCACAGGTGATGCCCATTTATTTGCATTTGAAAACTGTTTTCTTCAGGCTTCACAAAGTGGTGGCTTGAGGCAAAGATCTTCCTGACATTCAGGGCAACAGAACAATAGGTAAGCAAAAGGACCAAACAGGGTTTCTCCACTGAGACTTTCCTGGTCAACTGATATCTGAGATTTCTGAGATGCTAGCCATTCCCTTCAACTATCTAGTACATGGCCATGTCACAGATATTGGAGGTGGTACATATCTTGGACACAAAACCATGATACTATTCTGGAGTGTTGCCAGAATTGAAGGAGAAAACAGGAAATTATGAAGCTAGTAGGTGTTGCCCATCTATAAGGCAAGCCTGAGTCCACTCATATATTGGGCACAATGAATGCTGGCAAGCTTTCTAGTAGACAGGAAACATCCATTGATCCATTCTCTCTTCTAATGTCTACAATCATGAACACAGTGGGATACACAGACACTCGCATTGTCAAAGGACTTACTAAAAATAGTCCACTCTAAACCAAACAAACCGCCTTTCCTACCTATTCTGAGAACATGAGCCAAAACCACAAAATCACACCCACACCCAAAAAGGCACCTCCTTCCCCCAAGTAGGTCTGTGACTCTCCGGAGTGTCCTCTGACTGGTGGGCCATACTATGTTTCCCCAAAATGACCTCTCCTGTCTCAGTTCTGGTCTGCATGGCCAACTCTGTGAAGTTGTCAAGAGCCAGTGGTGAGACACTACCTGCTTTCTCAGGAAAAGCCCCTCTTCAAAGGTTTCCTGGCATTTCGTCATCCTCACATCTGTAGGTTCCAAGAAAGACTGACTCTGTCCTTGGTAAATCCAAACATGTGAGACCACTGGGACTGGGACAGGGACTGTCTCTGAGTGCCTGGCTTCCTGGATCCCAAGTTCAGAGAGTTTTATCACCAAGGAAGTGAGGTGAGGTCACTTTCTTCAGGATCTGAATTATGTCACTGCCTTGACAACCACTTTGCCCTAACAGTTGCTTCCAAAAGTCCCATGAGGTGGAGGCTGCCCCAGTTTTCCTGTAACACTTTCACAAGTTAGAATGTCATATCAATCATAAGCACACCGGAACAGCTCTCCACACAGAACTGGTTTGGTCCATCTTGTATACATTAAGAAGAGAGAGAATGATTCAGACACAACCCTTCAACCCGACCAGGATGATTGCCATGGAAGATGACTTTTGCTTTCTGAGGTCTTTCATAGCTGTCTTCATCTTCACCAGGGATCATTTCTAAATGAACATTTGAGGTTCTCAGCAGGTGAAGATACCCTACATTCCTGTATTTTAATACCAACTCTGTCCCTGCTCTTCGGTAAAGTTAGTGTATGGTTAGGGTTAATTATATGTTCGATTTGGGTTAGGAATCATTCTGCAGGATGAATAAAGGGATTGGGTAGCTGCGATATTTATAAGAATATATAAGTGAAATATATGTATGAAAACGGAAATCTAAGAAAGATTTGAAGCCCAGAAGGGCATTGGGCCCTTGATTGGGATACATAGTGTTGAATTACGTTCTGTACAATTGTCTCAGTTAAATCAATATACAATGGCATAGGACCGTGTACCTTGGATGATTGAATGTAGAAGAGAACATCCAGTCAAAAAGTGATAGTCGGTAGGATTAGAAAGATAGTCGGTAAGTTTAGGAAGAAGAGTGAGAATATGATTTGGAATAAAAAGCTTATTTAGCAATAGGGTTTCGTTTAGAGAGTGAATGTAAATGTCAGTACATGTGAAGAGTCATTCACAATAATGAACTGGGGAAATTATGTAGAAAAGCAAGTATCAATAGCGACATAACGAAATCAGGCAAAGTATAAATGAGTGATAGGATTAGACATTTTCAACAGGGTTGAGTTTGAATATATAATCATAGGTAAAAACAAATATGTTGTCACCAATGGGATTTACATTTGAGAGCATTAGGCAACCTGGACACGGATGTTATTAGTTATCCATGTTCACTTTCCTTTTAGGCTTTGGTACAATCATAAGTGTGACCTTTACATTTTTTTTGTTCAGAATATTACTGTGGTAAAATGTATATGTAGATCAGGTAACATGAGTATTTCTTTCACTATGTCTGGGAGCAATATTTTGAAGACATATACATTAGTATTAGGGGTACAAAAAGGTGTACCCTGTGTCTATGAATGTAGAGATAATGAATGAATAGACGATAATATGAATAAATAATGTAACTGGTTCCACTTTAAATAATGGATTGAATTGAAATCTGAAAATATATAAGAAATCTTATATTGATATATAATCATTCATTCCAACCAGTTATATATCTAATGGTAATATTAGGATTATGGTTTATCATGAAGGGTGTTTGAGTTTTGCTTTATAAGTGATGATGTTAAACGAAAATAATGTGTTTGGAAAGAAGTCTCATGAAAAGACCAGTCAAGAAACATAGAAGAATCATGTGTTCTGAATCAGGAAGTGATTGATCGTGAAACAAATGCCTATAAAGTTTCTAACTTGTGAACGAAATATATATCCTATGATGTGCATTAACTGAAGGAGTAGTAATGTACCAGTGTTGAATAAAAATGAAAGTCAAAATACACATCATGTCCCCTAAGAATATACTTGCATTGATGTTAAACTAGCTCAGTAACTGTAGAAATATTAGGTTTTGTTTGCACCTTTCACTGAATTTAGTTTTCAGTACTAGAAAACAAATATGTATTTCAGGTGGATGATTATTTCTGAGAATAATCTTGTGGAAAGTTGATTATAAATACACATATATGAATATGAATGAATTTAGGGAGTGTATAATAAGACACATATATTTCATATTTTAAAAAATCTGGAGAGTGTATATATATATACACTCTCATACATACACACTCCCATGCACAGATATAAAAATTAGCAATACAGGAGATCCATCATGAAGGCAGGCATGGAAAAATCAAGTCTCTGACCTCTTCAGGTGAGCGGGCATAGGGAGTCGTAAACTGTCTAAATTCTGTTTGCTCAGAATCAGTAGGCAATGTTGACCTGATGTGGATCTGGGGCAAACATTCTGGGCCCCTCAGAACACACACCGAGCCTGGATGGGCTGCATTCAACTTCCGGTTTGCCTGGTTCTCATGACTCAGCACTAAGATCCCACTGAAATAACTGTTCGGCCCTTCTGAACTTTCAGAGGTAAAAGCCAACCAAGCCTTCAAAAGCAGTGGCCACAGGATTGAAACGGCGCTTGGGAGAGACAGTCAGGACCCACCCGTTGCGTTGGTTACCTTGCAAAGGGAACAAACGGTCACCATTTGCATGGGATACCACCATAGCATAGAAATGACTTCACGGGCAGAGGAGATAACTTCATTAAAACCAGCGTGACAGGTGTGTAATCCCCTAGCCATCTCTCTCAACACAGCGGGGAAACCTTAAGGGCCCCTCCCAGCTCAGCCTTAAGGGCCTCTCCCAGCTCTCCCGTGAGCACGATAGCCAGACCTAGGGAATCAGGATTGGCTCGGGACTAGCGCGTGGAATTCCCGGCTCCTGATCCCACAAGTGCTGACAATTGAGGTCTCTTACACCACGTATCGGGGGCATGGCTCCCAGAGGGCAAGAAAATTCGCTGGGGGTCCTCAGCCCCAAGCTCTACAAAACTAGGGTCTGAGGGAGGCAAACAGGGAGAGTGTGCCCAGGCATTCATGAAAACAGGGCTGCCAGGAGTAGAGTTCTGGCTTGTAACCACTATTGTGGTGAGCGTCACAGGTGAGCAAGGCATGGCTTGAGGAAGCACAAGAGAAGGCCCTAGGCACTCAGGATTGGAGATCCGCCAAGTCTGGGAGGAAGAGCTGCTGCACAGTGATTGGTTCCCACTTATTCAGAGGAGAAGCTTGGCCCAGTGCACACAGCTCCACCTACTGAAAGAGAAGTTAATTGAACTCTATGACTGCATTTATTATTATTATTTTTTTAATTTATATTTTTTCTATTTCTTTCATTTTCATTTTTGTTGTTGTTGTTCTTTAACTTTTTTTAATGTTTTTATATTTTTTTATTTTATTATTATTATTATAAATATTATTTTAAATTTTAATTTTCATCTTTTAATTATAATTATTATTTAAATTTTTTTTCTTTATTTATTTTCTATTTTTCTTTTGTCTTTTCATTTCTTTTCAATTTTCTTATTCCCCCTTCCTTGAATTCTACCTGCCTACTCTCATTCTCTTTAGTGACTTCTTCCCTTCCCTTCTAATATCTTTCCTCCGAAGCATCAAATAAATTTATAAGAGTAAGCAGTAACTCAGCAGTCAAACAAAACAAGAAGTAACATGAGCAGCATAAAAAAAACAAGGAAGAAAAGGAGTACAAACAACAATGGACAGCCTAAATATTCAGAAGGAATCATCAGAAAAATGGTCATATAAAGAACTCAAGGAATACCTTAGACAGATGGAATGGAACCTTAAAGAGGATACGAGACATCAAAACCAAACAGTGAAAGAACACATTGAAAATGAATTACATAAACAGATATAAAAAGAAATTAAGCATCTTTATTAGGAGATAGAGATTATAAAAAAATCAAACAATAATTCTAGAAATGAAGGAAATGATAAACCAAATTAAAAACTCAATTGAGAGTATCACTAACAGAGTGGAGCGAGTAGAAGACAGAATGTCAGATAATGAAGACAAAATATATCATCTTGAAAAAAGTCTAGCCAACAAAGAAATGTTGGTAAAAAGTCATGAGAAAAACATCCAAGAGATATGGGATATCATAAAAAAAAAAAAACTTATGAGTCATCTGGATAGAGTAAGGTACAGAGATTCAAACCAAGGGAATGAGTAACCTGCTGAATGAAATAATTACAGAAAACTTTCCAGAAATAAAAATGGAAACGGATAAAAAAAATTGTAGATGCTTACAAGACACCGAGCACAAAAAAATCACAGTAGACCAATGCCAAGAAACATTGTTATGAAGATATCCAATATACAAAACAAAGAGAAAATATTTAAAGCTACAAGAGAAAGGAGGCAGATTACAATCAGGGGTAAACCAAAAATGTTAACAACAGATTTTTCATCACAGACGCTGAAAGTGAGAAGATCCTGGAACAACGTATTTCAAACACTTAAAAACAATGGATGACAACCAAGAAATCTGTATTCAGAAAAATTAAGTTTCAGGTAAGACAACTAAATAAAAATATTTTGTGATAAACAAAAGCTAAAAGAATTTGCAGCCAGAAAACCAGCATTGCAAAGCATCTTAAGGAAAACACTACACGAGGAAAAAATGAATATCAACAACGAAAACCATCAGTGGGAATTTCCTCAGTAATGACAGAGGGAGGGGGAAAAGCTAATCATGGATAAACAAACTAAATTTTCAAAAAAAGATAAATAATCAAAGACGGGTGGCAATACAAACCATATATCAATAGTAACTCTAATCGTTAATGGCTTAAACTCTCCAATAAAGTGACATAGGCTTGTAACGTGGATTAAAAAAAACAAATCCAACAATATGTTGCTTCCAGGAGACACATCTGAATGGAAAAGACATACACAGGCTGAAGGTGAAAGGTTGGGAAAATTTATACCATGCACACGGTCCTTGTAAGCAAGCAGGGGTGGCCATCCTCATACAAAATAAAATCGACTTCAAGACTAATTTAATCAAAAGGGATAAGGAAGGACATTATATACTGTTAAAAGAAACCATTCACCAACAAGACATAACAATTATCAATATTTACGCAGAAAATAATGGTGCTGCGACATTTATAAAACAAATTCTCCTCAATTTCAAGAATCAAATAGACCACAACACAATAATTATGGGAGACTTCAACTCACCTCTCTCACCATTGGACAGATCCTCCAAACAAAAGTTGAATAAAAAAAATATAGAATTCAATATCACAATCAATACCCTAGACTTAACTGACATATATAGAATATATCAACCATCATCAAGTGGATATACTTTTTTCTCACCAGCACATGGATCCTTCTCAAAAATAGACCATATATTATGCCGTAGGGCAACACTCAGTAAATATAAAGGGGTGGAGATAATACCATGAATTTTTTTTCTGATCACAATGGAATGAAACTGGAAACCAATGGTAAAAGAAGGAAGGAAAAATCCTACATCACATGGAAAATGAACAATATATTACTGAATGATCAATGGGTTACAGAAGACATAAAAGAGGAAATCAAAAAATTCTTAGAGATAAATGAAAATACAGACACAACATATCAGATTCAATGGGACACAATGAAACAAGATTCAAGAGGCAAATTCATCGCCTGGAGGTCATTCCTCAAAAAAAGAAAAAAAAAACAAAAACAACAAATAAATGAGCTCTCACTTCATCTCAAAGCCCTAGAAAAGGAAGAGCAAAACAACAGCAAATGTAGCAGAAGGCAAGAAATAATTAAAATCAGAGCGTAAATCACGAAATTGAAACAAAAGAAACTATTAAAAAATTAACAAAACTAAAAGTTGGTTCTTCGAAAAAATAAATAAGATGGACAGACCCTTAGCCATGCTAACGAGGAGAAGAAGAGAGAGAACTCAAATTACTAACATACGGGATGAAAAAGGCAATATCACAACAGAAGCTACATAAATACGAAAGACAATTAGAAATTATTTTGAAAACCTATATTCCAATAAAATAGAAAATAGTGAAGACATCGATACATTTGTTAAGTCATATGATTTGCCTAGACGGAGTCAGGAGGATACACACAATTTAAACAGACCAATATCAATCGATGAAATAGAAGAAGCAATCAAACGACTACCAACCAAGAAAAGCCCAGGACCGGATGGGTATACAGCGGAGTTTTACAAAACCTTTAAAGAAGATTTAATACCAATACTTTTCAAGTTATTCAGGAAATAGAAAAACAGGGAGCTCTGCCAAGTTCATTCTATGAGGCCAACATCACCCTGATTCTGAAACCAGACAAAGACACCTCAATGAAAGAAAACTACAGACCAATATCTCTGATGAACCTAGATGCAAAAATTTTCATTAAAATTCTGGTGGTTTGGATACAAAGGCACATCAAAAAAATTGTGCACCATGATCAACTAGGATTCATCCCTGGGATGCAAGGAGGGTTCAATATATGGAAATCAATAAATGTTATTCACAACATCACTAGACTTAAAAATAAGAACCATAAGATCATCTTGATAGATGCAGAAAAACCATTAGACAAAGTAGAGCATTCCTTTATGTTCAAAACATTAGAAAAACTAGGGATAACAGGAACATACCTCGACATTGTAAAAGCTATCTATGTTAAGCCTCAGGCTAGCATCATTCTGAATGGAGAAAAAATGAAGGCATTCCCTCTAAAATCTGGAACAAGACAGGAATGTCCTCAAGGAGCTAGATTCAAATCAGAGACTCTGCATTTGTTAGAAGAAAAACTTGGTTCCGATCTACATATTGTATGGTCAGGCTCCAAATTCCTTAATAGGACACCCATAGCACAAGAGTTAATAACAAGAATCAACAAATGGGAGTTACTTAAACTGAAAATTTTTTTTCTCAGAAAGAGAAACAATAAGAGAGGTAAATATGGGGCCTAGATCATGGGAACAAATTTTTACTCCTCACCCTTCAGATGGAGCCCTAGTATCCAGAGTATGCAAAGTATACAAAGAACTCAAATAATTAGACAATAAGATAACAAATAACCCAATGGGCCAAGGACCTGAACAGACACTTCTCAGAGGAGGACATAGAATCAATCAATAAGTACATGAAAAAATGCTCTCCATTTCTTGCAGTCAGAGAAATGCAAATCAAAACCACCCTAAAATACCATCTCAATCCAGTGAGATTGGTAGCCATTATGAAGTCAAACAACAACAAGTGCTGGCGACGATGTGGGGAAAAGGGTACTCTTGTACATTGCTGATGGGACTGAAACTGGTGCAGCCAATTTGGAAAGCAGTATGGAGATTCCTGGGAAAGCCAGGAATGGAAGCACCATTTGAACCAGCTATTGCCCTTCTCGGACTATTCCCTGAAGACCTTAAAAGAGCGTACTACAGGGATACTGCCACATCGATGTTCATAGCAGCACAATTCACAATTGCTACACTGTGGAACCAACCCAGATTCCCTTCAATAGATGAATGGATAAAAAAAAATGTTTTTTTTTATATACTATGGAGGATTACGCAGCACTAAAAAATGACAAAATCATGGAATTTGCAGGGAAATGCATGGCACTAGAGCAGATAATGCTTAGTGAAGCTAGCCAATCCCAAAAAAACAAATACCAAATGACTTATTTGATATAATGAGAGCAACTAAGAACAGAGCAGAGAGGAAGAGCATGAAGAAAAGATTAACATTAAGCAGAGACATGAGGTGGCAGGGAAAGGGAGAGAAAAGAGAAATTGCATGGTAATGGCGGGAGACCCTTATTGTTACAAAAAAATTACATATAAGAGGTTGTGAGTGTAATGGGAAAATAAACAATAAGAGAAATGAATGACAGTAGGTAGGGTAGAGAGAGAAGATGGGAAGAGAGGGGAGGGGGGATAGTAGAGCATAGGAAAGGTAGCAGAATACAACAGTAACTAATAAGAAATTATGTAAAAATATGGATGTGTAACTGATGTGATTCTGCATTCTGTATTTGGAGTAAAAATTGGAGTTCAAAACCCACTTGAATTTAATGTATGAAATATGATATGTCAAGAGCTTTGTAATGTTTTGAGCAACCAATAAATGAAAAAAAAGTAGCAATATATATGCCAATCGAAATTCATCATGAAATATATATAATCCAAAGATCGAAAAATATTCATTTTACTGAACATGGATTTATGTATAATGTTATTAAACTAGGAAGCTCACCCGTAGGTTGAATTTTCAGTTCCAACAGCGTTTAGGAGGAGTGATCTCTTCTCACAATTTGCATCTGCCAATTCAGCCACCTCACATGTGTGTACAAGTGATATCAGGTAGGATTCTATATGTGCATATAAAAATACATGTGCTGAATAGGCTACAGAGAAAGGAAGACAGGGATTCACATATTTGTTAATTTTAAAAACACATGTAGAACTATTTCAACAAAAAAATTGACTAGATTTAAAACTCCTACATTATATAATGCAAAAGGCAATTCCAACTATACACCATGCCTCCTCTGAACTGCTTGTATTTCTATTCTTTTTGGGTTATTTTTCACCATCATTTTAGGATTATTAGTCAGAGACTTGTAGCGTACGGGTTAGTGTCAGGGGTTAAGTATTTCAAATGGAAAATTGGAAAATGAATCCAATGTGTATGTAAATATGTGCTACACAAAAATCTTCCCACTCACATCCAGAGCAATGCCTTGACAATACCTTTGCCCCAAGTAAGACACAATTAGAGTAGAAAAGTGTAAAAATCTAGGAATACATATATGGAATGGAATATGCTCGGGAGTTCACAACCTTGGAGGTGGTAGAGGAGTTTCCAAAAGTAAAGGAAAGGGTAAACACTCCACAAACAAGGAGCTCTGCTGGCCTAAGAATTCTTGGGAAATGGCCTCTGAGGTTGGGATCCTGAAATATATGTTGCTGTCATGAGCTTTAGCTTCCTTTGTAGTGAGACCATCAAAGCTGGGTCTGCATCTATGTTACCGGGAAGAGATGGTTTCTTATATTCCAATGAACATGAGGCAGCAGTGCTCAATTCTCTCTTTGTAGGTAAACTGTGGCCACTGGAGGCTAAGTGTCTCCCAGTGCGGACTGTGAAGACATTTGGTCATCCTCCACTTTTCATGGTGTTTTTTGCTGCTGCACTGGGAATTTGGTATTTGCTTCACAAAATATAAGAAGTTCATCTGGGATACAGTGCTGGAGGGAGTTCTGTCACTTGTGGTGGGTCAGGGTCTGCAGGAGAATGCACCAACCAGGCTTCTATCGCACAGAGCTTGCCCCAATAACCATAGCAACCTTATTCTGAACATTGCCCTTAAAACTCTCGATATAACAGGATGCCTTTACATATAAGGGTCTCATGTCTGCACTATATCAGTCACAAGCCATTTGGAAGCCAATGGCAGATCCACATAGCCCCTCCATGATGTTTTATCACACTCCTTCCCACCACTGTTCTAGGCGCACTACTCAGAAGGCTCCAAATTACTGGCATCTCGTGTTCTACATCATTTTCATGAAACCCAGTCAAACAAGGCACTGTCTGGTATACACATGATAAGCAACAGGACATCAAATTTTCTGCAGTTCCACCTGGTCATGGGAATTTCAAAAATTTCATGGTATTTATTTAGCAATTTTTCAAAAATGAAGTTAGAGGCACTGTGCGTCTCAATTCATTCAGGAACCATTAAGTGTTGAGAAAGTTCATTTCAATGAAAGCTCTAGAGAACTCTCACAGACAAGGCTTCTCAAAGAATTACCAAATGGTCACATAAAGCCAGGCCAATTGACGTCTACAATGTAAGGTCCATGTGTGTTTTGACTCTCATCTATGGCTGCCATGTCTTTCATAATAAAATCATGTGATATCCTGGCTGAGATTCCCAGGCCTCTGTGGAAAGCCACCCTGGGCATAGATCTCAGTTTCCAAGAGTGAGTCTTATGTGTGTCCTCCTAAAATCCCAACACAATTCATGGCAATACTTCTCTGAGGTCAATTCCAGAATGCAGTCTCTAAGGGGAATCACACCAGAGTTCAAGCCCAGGTGGATCCAGTCATCCCTTCCAACCGCCACAAAAATTACCACAATTAAAATCAAAACACTCCCACAGGCCCATCATCTTCTTCCATGTAGACACTCCTCATAACCTCTAGCTGGAGGTTTCTATGAGCCCAAGGTAGTGTCCAAAATAAGCTCACTTGCCCCTTATTTGCCTAAAATCATGGTGGCCTGGACACTCTTCCTGTGAACCAGGAGTGATCAAATATTCCTGCTGTTAAAGTGTTCCACTTCTCCAATTTCAGCCTACTGGCTGTAGGGTATAATTCTTTATGTGATTTGGAGTCATGAGAAAACCCAAGCACATATGGGGTAGCCTCTGCACGGATTTCAAGAACTCATTTGACCCAAATGATCCCTATTCTCACTTGATGGAGTTCAGGAACCTAAAACAAGAAGGCAAAAATATTCATCCACAATGACTGCTCTTTTGGACATTTTAGTTTTGAAAGCACATGGGATCTTTCTTTAAATCCATCAGGTGCTGAGAATCTAAGCCACAACCTCATACAAGGACAAGAGGCTGATTCAGACACATCCCATTCCAAAGCAATTAAGCAAAGAGCCACAGGTGGTGTCCATTCATTTCCATATGAAAACAGTGTTCTTCAGGCTACACAAAGGGGTGGCTTGAGGCAAAGACCTTTCTGACATTCAGGGTAATAGAAATAGAATTAAGCAAATGGCCCAAAGAAGGGTTTCTCCACTGAGACTTTACTGGTCACACTGATATCTGAGTTTTCTGAGATGCTCTCATTCCCTTCAGCTATCCAGAACATGGCCATGTCACAGAGCCTTGTGGTGTTACATATCTGGGAAACAAAACCATGAGTCTATTCTGGAGAGTGGCCAGAATTCACGAAGAAAAGTGGAACTTTAGAAGATAATAGATGTTGCCCATCCATAAGGCAAGCTGCAGTCCATTCATCAATTGCGCAGTATGAATTGCGGAAGCTTTCAACTAGAGACAACACATCCATTGATGCATTCTGTTTTCTAATGTCTACAACCATGGATACAGTGGGATACACAGACATAGAAACACTCACAATGTCAAACGACTTACTAGAAACAGTCCACTCCAAACCAAACAAACCACCTTTCCTACCTATTCTCAGAACATGAGAAAAAACCACAAACTCACACCTACAACGGCAAAGGCACTTTCTTCCCCTAAATAGGTCTGTGACTATCCGAAGTGTCTTCTGACTGGTGGGCCATATTATGTTCCCCCAAAATGGCCTGTCCTGTTTCACATCTGGTCTCCTTGTCCAACTCTGTGAAGTTGTAAGGAGCCAGCGGTGAGCCACTACCTGCTTTCTCAGGAAAGGCCCCTCTTCAGAGCTCTGCTGGCATTTGGCCATCCTCATATCAGCAGGTACCAAGAAAGACTGACTATGTCTTTGGGAAAAGCAAACAAGTTAGCCCACTGGGTCTGGAGTGGGACTGGCTCTTGGTGCCTGGCTTCCTGGATCCCAAGTTCAGAGAATTCCATCACCAAGGAAGTGAAGTGAGGTCACTTCTTTCAGGAACTGAATATGGTCACTGCCTTGGTAACCACTTTGTCCTAACAGTTGCTTCCAAGGTTCCCATGAGATAGAGGCTGCCCCAACATCCTGTGACACATTCAGAAGTTAGAATGATATATCAACCATAGGCACCCTGGAACAGCTCTCCACAGAGGCCTGGTTTGGTCCATCTTCTCTACATTAAGAAGAGAGAGGCTGACTCAGACACATCAATTCATCCTGACCAGGTTGTTTGCCATGGAAGATGACTATTGCTCTCTCAGGTCCTACATAGCTGCCTACATATTCTCCAAGGATCCTTTCTTCATGGATCTTTGAGGTTCTCAGCAGGTGGAAGATCTTCTACATTCCTATATTGTAAGACCCACTCTGTCGCTGCTCTTAAGTTAGTTATATGGAGGGAACAGTGTATGGTTAGGGTTAATAACATGTTCGATTTGGGTTACGAATCATTCTGCAGGATGAATAATGGTATTGGCAACCTGTGATATTTACAAGAGTATACATGTGAAATATAAGTATGAAAGCAGAAATCTAGGTAAGATTTGAAGCCCAGAAGGGCATTGGGGACTTGAGTGGGATACCTAACTTTGAGTAATGTGCTGCACAGATGTCTCAGATAAATCAATATACATCGGACCTTGTACCTTGGATGATTGAATGCTGAAGAGGACATCCAGTCAAAAACCGATATTCGGTAGGATTAGGAAGGAAGTTGGTAGGTTTAGAAAGAAGAGTGAGTATAGGATTTGGACCAAAAGTTCTTCAGCAATAGGGTTTCGGGTAGAGAGTGTATGTAAATGTCAGCACATGTGAAGAGTCAGTCATAATGATGAACTGGGGAAAACATGTAGGAAAGCAGATATCAATAGAGATATTAGGAAATCAAGCAAAGTATAAAGTGTGTTATAGGGTTAGACATTTTCAACAGGTTTGAAGTTGAATATATAATCTTAGGAAGAAACAAATATGTAGTCACCAATAGGATTGATATTTGAGAGCATTAGGCAACCTGCACATGGATGTTTTTAGTAATGCATGCTATCTTTCCATTTAGGCTTTGGTACAATTGTAAGTGTGATCTTTGCTTTTTGTGTCCGGAATATTTCTGTGATAAAATGTGTATGTAGATCAGGTGACATGAGTATTTCTTCCACCATTTCTGAGAGCAATATTTTGAAGATTTATAAATTAGTATGGGGGTAGAAATAGGTGTACCCTGCTTCTATTAATATAGACATAATGCATGAATAGACCATACTGTGAATAAATAATATAACTGGATCCACTTTAAATAATGGATTGAATGGATATCTGAAAATATATAAGAAATGTTATATTGATATACAATCATTAATTCCAACCAGTTATATATCTAATGATTATCTTATGGTTATGGTTAATCATGAAGGGTGTGTGAGTTTTCCTTCAAAATTGATATGGAAATCGAAAACAATATATTTGGAAAAAAAAGTCTCATGAATAGACCAGTCAAGAAACGTAGAAAAATACATGTGTTCTGGAGCAGGAAGTGACTAAAAGTGAAACAAATGCCTATAAATTTGCTAACTAGTGAATGAAATATATATCCTATGATGTGCATAAACTGAAGAAATAGTAATGTACCAGTGTGGAATAAAAATTAACGTCAAAATACACATCATGTCCCATAGGAACCAACATGCATTGATGTTAAACTGGGTCAGTTAATGCAGACATATTAGAATTTGTATGCACCTTTCACAGAAGTTAGTTCTCAGTACTAGGAAACAACTATGTATTTCATGTGTATGAGTATTTCTAAGAATAATCTTGTGAAAAGTTGATTATTAATCCACATCCATGAACATGAATGAATTTAGGGAGTGTATATAAGACACATATTTTTCATATTTTTACAAATCTGGACAGTATATATATATATATATATAGATAGATAGATATAGATATAGATATAGATATAGATATAGATATAGATATAGATATATACACATATATGGACACACACACACACACAAACACAGAAATTAAAAAGTAGCAATATATATGCCAGTCGAAATTCATCATGAAATATATATTATAAAGATGCAAAAACATTCATTTTACTGAACATGGGTTTATGTATAATGTTGTTCCACTGGGAAGCTCACCCATAGGTTGAATTTTCAGTTCTAACAGCGTTTAGGACGAGTGATCACTTCTCACAATTTGTATCTGCCAAGTCATGTAACTCAAAAGAATGTACGTTTGATACCATGTAGGATTCTATTTGTGCATATAAAAATACATGTGCTGAATAGGCTCCAGAAAATGAGAGACAGTAATTCACATATTTGTTAACTTTAAAAACACATGGAGAACTATTTCAATTAAAAATTGACTAGATTCATAATACCTACCCTTTATCATGCAAAAGGCATGTCCAACCCTGAACTGCATGTATTTACGTACTGTTTGGGTTATTTTTCTCCATCATATTAGGATTAGTAGTCGGAGTCTATTAGAATATGGGTTAGTGTCAGGGATTCAGAATTGCGAATGGAAAAATAGGAAAATTAATCCAATGTGTATGCAAATATGTGCTAAAACAAATCTTCCGACTCTCATCCAGAACAATGTCTTGAAATTATCTTCGCCCCAAGTAAGACACAATTAGAGAAGAAAAGTTGCAAAATCTGTGATTACATTTCTGTAATGGAAAATGCTCAGGAGTGCACAAACTTGGAGGTGTTATAGGAGTTTTAAAAAGTAAGGACAGGGTACACACTCCACAAGCATGGAGCTCTGCATGCCTAAATCTTTTTGAGAAACTGCCACAGAGGTTGGGCACTGATATATAGGTTTTTGTCAGGAGTTAAGCTTCCTTTGTAGTGATACCCTCAAAGCTGGGTCTGCATCTATGTGACCTGGAGGACAAAGTTTCTTATTTTCCAATGAACACGAGGCAGCAGTGCTGAATTCTCTCTTTGTAGATAAACTGTGGCCCCTGGGGGTTTATTTTCTCCCCGTGTGGACTGTGAAACCATTTGGTCATCCTCCAATTTTCGTGGTGTTTCTTGCTGCTGCACTTGGAGTTTGGTACATGCTTCACGAAATACAAGGAGTTCAACTGGGAAACAGTGCTGGAGAGAGTTCTGTCACGTGTGGTGGGTTATGGTCTGCAAGAAAATGCACAAACCAGGTTTCTGTCTCTCAAAGATTGCCCCCTTGTTCATAGCAACCTGATTCTGAACATTGCCCTGAAACCTCGTCATATAACAAGATGCCATTACATATAAGGTTCTGAAGTCTGCACTATGTCAGTCACAAGCCATTTGGAAGTAAATGGCAGATCCACATGGACCCACCATGATACTTTATCACACACCTGCCCACCACTGCTCTACGCCCACTACTCAGCAGGCTACAAATTAGTGGCATGTCTGTTCTAAACAATTTTCAGAAAACCCTGTCAATCAAGGCACTCTCTGGTACACTCATGATAAGCAATAGGAGATCCAATGTTTCTTGAGTGCCACCGGGTCATGGGAATTTCAAAAATTTCATGGTATTTATCTAGCCATTTTTCAAGGATGACATTGGATGCACTGTGAATTTCAGTTATTCAGAAACCATTAAATGTTGAGAAAGCTCAATTCAAAGAAAATTCTGGAGAACTCTCACAGGCAAGGCTTTCCAAAAAGTGGACAAAAGGTCACTTGAAGCCAGGACCATTGAGGTCTGCAATGTGAGGTCCTATGTGTTTTGACTCTCTACTATGGCTGCAAAGTCTTTCAGAATAAAATCATGTGATATCCAGGCTGAGATTCCCAGTTCTTTGTGGAAAGCCACCCTGGTCCTAGATCTCAGGTTCCAAGGGCGACTCTCATGCGTGGCCTCCTAAAATCCCAACACAATTCATGGCAATACTTCTCTGAGGTCAGTTTCAGAACTCAGTCTCTAAGGGGAAACACACCAGAGTTCAATCCCTGGTGACCCAGTCATCTCTTCCAACCGCCACACAAATGACCAGAATTAAAACCAAAACACTCACACATGCCCCTCATCTTCTTTCATATACACACTAATCATAACCTTGGCTGGAAGTTTCCATGAGGCACACAGCACAAGACAATGTCAAAATAAGCTCCCTTGCCCTTCATTTGTCTAAAGTCAGTGTTTCTGGACACAGTTCCTGTGAACCAGGGCTGATCAAAGATGCCTGCCTTTAATACTGTTCCGCTTCTCCAATTTGAGGCATACTGACTGTCAAGTATAGTTTCTTTATGTGATTTGGAGTCATGAGAAAACCCAAGCACCTATGGGCTAGCCTCTGCAGGGCTTGAAGAACTCAGTTGACCCAAAGGATCCCTCTTCTGACTTGATGGAGATCAGGAACTTTACAGAGGAAAGCAAGAGACTTCATCAACAATGATTGCTCTTTTGGCCATTTTGGAATTGGATGCACACATGGGATCTTTCTTTAGATCCATCAGGTGCTGAGAATCTGAGCCATGGACTCACACTGCACTAAGAGGCGGATTCAGACATATCCCTTTGCAAAGCAATTAAGCAAAGATCCTCAGGTGATGCCCATTTATTTCCATTTGAAAACTGATTTTTTCAGGCTTTCGAAAGGTGTGGCCTTAGGCAAAGACCTTCCTTACATTCAGGGCAACAGAACAATAGGAAAGCAAATTCCCAAAGCAGAGTTTCTCCACTGAGACTTTCCTGGTCACACTGATATCTGAGTTTTCTGAGATACTCACCATTCCCTTCAGCTATCCAGTACATGGCCATGTCCCAGATTGTGGAGGAGATACATATCTTGAACACAAAACCATGAGTCTATGGGAGAGTGGCCAGAATTCAGGAAGAAATCAGGAATGTAGAAAGGTAGTAGGTGTTGCCCATCTATAAGGTAAGCTGCAGTCCATTCATAAATTGGACAAGATGAATGCTGCAAAGATTTCTACTAGACAGGACACATCCTTTGATGCATTCTCTTTTCTATTGTCTACAACCACGGACACAGTGGGATACACAGAAACACTCACCTTCTCAAAGGACTTACTAGAAACAGGCCACTCCAAATTGAACAAACCGACTTTCCTACATATTCTTAAAACATGAGACAAAATCACTAACACACAAACACACCCACAAAGGCACCTTCTTTCCCCAAGTATGTCTGTGACTATCCAGAGCATCCTCTGACTGGTGGGCCATACTATGTTCCCCTGAAATGGGCTGTTGTATGTCAGATCTGGTCTCCTTGGCCAACACAGTGATGTTGTCAGGAGCCAGCGGTGAGCCACTGCCTGCTTTATCAAAAAAAAAAAAAAACCCTCTTCAGAGCTTTCCTGGCATTTGTCCCTCTTCAATTCAGTATTTGCCAAGAAAGACTGACTCTGTCCTTGGTTAATCCAAACATGTGAGACCACTGGGACTGGGACTGGGCCTGCCTCAGGGTGCCTGTCTCCCTGGATTCAAAGTTCAGAGTGGTACATCAACAAGAAAGTGACGTAGGTCACTTCCTCTAGAACTGAATGAGGTCACTGCCTTGGCAACCACTTTGTCCTAACAGTTGCATCCAAGGGTCCATGAAATGGAGCGTGCCCCTGCTTCCTATGACACTTTTACAAGTTAAAATGGAATATCAACCATAGGCACCTGGGAACAGCTCTCCACACAGGCCTGGTTTGGTCCATCTTCTCTAGATTAAGAAGAGAGAGACTGCTTCAGACACATCCCTTCATTCTTACTTGGTTGTTTGTCATGGAAGATGACTTTTGCTCTCTCAGGTCCTTCATAGCTGCCTATATCTTCTCCAGGGATCATTTCTGCATGGACCTTTGAGGTTCTCTGCAGGTTGAAGATCTCCTACATTCCTGTATTGTAAGACCAACTCTGTCCCTGCTCTTCTATAAAGGTAGATTGAGGGAATCGTGTATGGTTAGGGTTAATAACATTTTTGATTTGGGTTAGGATCATTCTGCTGGATGAATAATGGTATTGGGAACCTGCGATATTTATAAGATTATAGAGGTGAAATATATGTATGAAAACAGAAATCTCAGTAAGATTTAAAGCCCAGAAGGTCATTGGGTCCTTGATTGGAATAGTTAGCTTTGAATTATGTTCTGCCCAGATGTCTCAGATAAATCTATACACAATGGCATAGGATCTTGTACCTTAGATGATTGAATGTTGAGGAGAACATCCATTCAAAAAGGGAGAGTTGGTAAGATTACGAAGATAGTTGGTAAGATTAGAAAAACGTGTGAGTATAGGATTTGGACAAAAAGTTCTTTAGCAATAGGGTTTCAGGTACACAAAAAAATGTAAATGTCAGCACATGTGAAGAGTCAGTCACAATGATGAACTGGGGAAAATATGTAGGAAAGCAGATATCAATAGAGACATAAGGAAATCAGGCAAAGTATAAAATGAGTGATAGCAATAGATATTTTCAACAGGCTTGAGATTGAATATATAATCTTAGGAAGAAACAAATATGTAGTAACCAATAGGATTGACATTTGAGAGCATTAGGCAACCTGGACATGGGTGATGTTCATAATCCATAGTCACATTCCATTTAGTCTTTTGTACAATCGTAAGTGTGACTTTGCATTTTGTGGCCAGAATATTACTGTGATAAAATGTATATGTAGATCAGGTGACATGAGTATTTCTACCACCATTTCTTGGAGCAATATTTTGAAGAGGTATAAATTAGTATTGGGGGTACATATAGGTGTACCATGTGTGTATGAATATAGAGATAATGCATGAATAGACCATAGTGCGAATAAATAATATAACTGGTTCGAACTTTAGAAATTGGAATAAATTGATATCTGAATATACACAGGGAATCATATGTTGATATACATACATTCATTCCAACCATTTATACATCCAATGGAAATATTACGGGTGTGGTTCATCATAAAGAGTGTGTGAATTTTGCTTCAAAATTGATTATGGAAATCGAAAATAATGTGTTTGGAAAGAAGTCTCATGAAATGACCAGTCAAAAACAAAGAGGAATACATATGTTCTGAAGCAGGAAGTGATAGAATGTGTTACAAATTTCTTTAAATTTATGAAGTTGTGGATGAAATGTATATTCTATGATGTACAAAAACTGAAGAAATAGTAATGTACCAGTGTTGTATAAAAATGAACGTCAAAATACACATCATGTCCCATAGGAATCTACTTGCATTGATGTTAAAGTGGGTCAGTTACTGTAAAAATATAAGGATTTGTTTGCACCATTTACTGAAGTGAGTTTTCAATACTATAAAACAAATATGTATTTCAGGTGGATGAATATTTCTGAAAATAATCTTATGAAAATTTGAATATAAAACCACATACATGAACAAGAATGAATTTAGGGAGTGTATAATAAGACACATATATTTCATATTTTGAAAAATCTAGAGAGTATATATATATATATATATATATATATATATATATATATATATATATACAAAACACACACAGAGACATTAAAAAGTAGCAATATATATGCCAATTAAAATTCATCGTGAAATATATATCATCCACAGATCCAAAAATATTAATTTTACTGAACATGGATTTATGTATAATGTTTTTCAACTAAGAAGCTCACTCATAATTTGAATTATCAGTTCCAAAAGCATTTAGGAGGAGTGATTTCTTCTCACACTTTGTCTCTGCCAAGTTAGCCACCTCTCAAGAATATAGGTGTGATACCACGTAGGATTCTATATGTTCATATAAAAATACATGTGCTGAATTGGCTACAGAAAAAGGGAGACAGGAATTCACATATGTGTTAACTTTAAAAACACATGCAGAACACTTTCAACAAAAAATTGACAAGATTTATAACTCCTACCCTATATCATGCAAAAGGGAAGACCAACTATACACCATGGCTCCTCTGAAGTGCTAGTATTTCTATTCTGTTTGGGTTATTTTTCTCCATTATATTAGAATTAGTTGTCAGAATCTAGTAGGGTACAGGTTAGTGTCAAGGATTCAGTATTTCAAATGGAAAATTGAAAAATGAATCCAATGTGTATGTAAATATGTGCTACACAACAATCTTCCCACTCTAATCCAGAACAATGCCTTGACAATACCTTCGCCCCAAGTAAGACACAATTAGAGGAGAAGATTTAGAAAATCTGTGAACAAATATCTGGAATGGAATATGCTCAGGAGTCCACACCTTGGAAGTGGCAGAGGAGTTTCCAAAGGTAAGGGACAGGGTAAACCCTCCACAAACATGGAGGTCTGCTGGCATAGACACTTCTTGAGAAACTGCCTGTGAGGTTGGGCACTTGAAAAATATGTTGTTGTCAGGAGCTTTAGCTTCCTTTCTAGTGAGACCATAAAAGCTTGGTCTGCATCTATGAGACCTGGAGGACATGCTTTCTTATTTCCCAATGAACATGAGGCAGCAGTGCTAAATTCTCTTTTTAGGTAAACTGTGGCCACTGGGGGCTAAATGTCTTTCCATGTGCACTTTGAAGCCATATGGTCATCCTCCATTTTCGTTTTGTTTCTTCCTGCTGCACTGGGAGTTTGGTATTTGCTTCACGAAATACAAGGAGTTCAATTGGGTCTCAGTGCAAGAGGGAGTTCTGTCATGTGTGGTGGGTCAGGTTCTGCAGGAGGATACAAGAACCAGGATTCTATCCCACATAGCTTGCCCCCTTGACCATAGCAACCTGATTCTGAACAATGTCCTGAAAACTCTCCATATAACAAGTTGCCTTTACATGGAAGGTTCTGTTGGCTGCACCGTGTCGGTCACAAGCCATTTTGAAGCCAATCGAAGATCCACATGGCCCCACCACAGATGTTTTATCACATACCTGCCCACCACTGCTCTAGTACAACTACTCAACAGAGTCCAACTTACTGGCATCTCTGTTCTACACCATTTACATGAAACCCAGTCAATCAAGGCACTGTCTGGTATATTCATGATCAGTAACAGGACATCCAAAGGTTCTCCAGTGCCACCTGGTGATGGGAATTTCAAAAATTTTATGGTATTTTTCTAGCCATTTTTCAAGGATGAAGTTGGAGGCACTGTGAGTTTCAATTCTTTCAGGAACCATTAAATGGTTAGGAAGCTCATTTCAATGAAAGTTCTGGAGAACACTCACAGGTAAGGCTTCCCAAAGAGTGGCCAAAAGATCACATGATATTATGCCCATTGAGGTCTACAATGTGAGGTCCATATGAGTTTTGACTCTCAACTATGAGTGCCAAATCTTTCAGAATAAAATCATGTGGTATCCTGGCTGAGAGGCCTAGTGCTCTGTGGAAAGCCATCCTGGGCCTAGAACTTAGTTTCCAAGGGCGACACTAATGCCTGGCTTCATAAAATCTCATCACTATTCATGGCAATACTTCTCTGAGGTCAGTTTGAGAACTCAGTTTCTAAGGGAATCACACCAGAGTTCAAGAACATGTGGACCAAGTCATCTCTTCCAACCGCCACCCAAATGACCACAATTTAAAACAAAACACTCCAATGTGGCGCTCATCTTTTTCGATATAGACACTCATAATGACCTCTGGCAAAAGTTTTCCATGAGGGGCACAGCCCAAGACCGTGTCCAAAATAAGCTCTTTTGCACCTAATTTGCCTAAAGTCAGGGTGGCCTGGACACCCTTCTTGTGAACCAGGAGAGATCAAATAGGCCTCCCATTAATACTGCTTTGCTTTTTCAATTTGAGGCCAACTGACTGTGGAGTTTGGATTCCTTATGTGAATTGGAGTCTTGAGAAAACCCAAGAAACTATGGGCTAGCCTCTGCAGGGCTTTGAAGAACTCATTTGACCCAAAGGATCCCTATTCTGGCTTGATGGAGGTCAGGAAAGTTACAGAAGAGGCGAGAGACTTCATCCACAAGGACTGCTCTTTTGGCCATTTTGGTTTTGGATGTACACATGGGATCTTTCTTTAGATCCATCAGGAGCTGAGAATCTAAGCCACACCCTCACACAAGGCAAATAGGCTGATTCAGACACATCCTTTCCAAAGCAATTAAGCAAAGAGCCACAGGTAATGCCCATTCATTTCCATTTGAAAACTGTTTTCTTCAGGCTTCACAAAGTGGTGGACTGAGGAAAAGACCTTCCTGACATTCAGGGCAACAGAAGAATTGGTAAACAAAAGGCCCCAAGCAGGGTTTCTTCACTGAGACTTTCTTGGTCAAACTGATATCTGAGTTTTCTTAGATGCTCGCCATTCCCTTCAGCTATTCAGTACATGGTCATGTCACAGAGCTTCAAGGTTGTACATATCTTAAAGACAAAACCATGAGCCTATTCTGGAGAGTGGCGAGAATTCAGGAAGAAAACAGGAACTTAGGTAGATAGCAGGTGTTTCACATCAATAAGGCAAGCTGCAGTCCATTCATAAATAGGGCAGGATGAATGCTGGGAAGCTTTCTACTAGATAGGACATATTCATTGATGCATTCTCTTTTCTAATGTCTACAACCACGGACATAGTGTGATACATAGACATAGAAACACTCACCTTGTCAAACGACTTACTAGAAACAGTTCACTTCAAACAAAACAAACCGCCTTTCATACCTATTCTCAGAACATGAGACAAAACCACAAACCCACACCCACACCACAAAGGCACCTCCTTCCCCCATGTAGGTCTGTGACTATCCGGAGTGTCCTCTGACTGGTTGGCCATACTATGTTCTCTGGAAATGGCCTGTTCTGTCTCAAATCTGGTCTCCTTGGCCAACTCTGTGAAGTTGTCAGGAGCCAGTGGTGAGCCACTTCCTGCTTTCTCAGGAAAGGCCCCTATTCATAACTTTACTTGCATTTGGCCATCCTCACATCAGTAGGTTCCAAGAAAGACTGAGTCTGTCCTTGGTAAATCAAAATAAGTTTGACCACTGGGACTGGGACTGGGACTGGCTCTTGGTGCCTGGATTCCTGGATTCCAAGTTCAGAGAGTTCCATCACCAAGGAAGTTAGGTGAGGTCACTTCCTTTAGCAACTGAATGAGGTCACTGCCTTGGCAACAACTTTGTCCTAACAGTTTCTTCCAAGGTTCCCATGAGAAGGAGGCTGCCCCTACTTCCTGTGACACTTTCACCAGTTAGAGTGGTATGTCAACCATAGGCATGCAGGAGCAGCTCAACACATGCCTGCTTTGGTCCATCTTCTGTACATTAAGAAGAGAGTGGCTGATTCAGACACATCCCTTCATCCTGAGCAGGTTGTTTGCCATGGAAGACTTCTGCTCTCTCAGGTCCTTCATAGTGGCCTACATCTTCTACAGGGATCATTTCTGCATGGACCCTTGAGTTTCTCAGCAGGTGGAAGATCCTCTATATTCCTGTATTTTAAGACCAACTCTGTCCCCACTTTTCTGTAAAATTAGATTGAGAGAACAGTGTATGGTTAGGTTTAATAACATGTTCGATTTGGTTTAGAAAGGAAACTACACGGTTGAGCAAACAGGGTCCTACCGTTAGCAATAATATGAGGATTATTAATGGAACGGCCCTGGCAGATAAAAGCGTAGTTAACCAGGTTGACTATGTGAACAAAGACTCAAACCTTCCTTCTGGGGCCTCTGTCTCTCTTTGACGCTCTTCAAGTCATTTTCTTAATTTACTCATTGATTCTTTTACAACTCCAGTATTGTCGGCATAAAAACAACATTCTTCCCTCAATGCAAGCAAAAAGGCACCTTTCTCTCATGAAGAGGAGGTCCAACACTCGCCTGCTCTATAAAACAACTTCAGAGAGAGAGAGGTTAAAATTCCTGTAAAGCTGTGATGTCGGTTTTTAATGTCTTTAAGCTTTGGTCTATTTCTGCTTCTAATTGTGTCTTTGTTGTGTCTCATGGACTAGGGCAGTTCTTCCTGTGCCCAAGCCTTCAGCAATTATTATTCCTAATAAGATGGCTAAAGTGAGGGATACAGGTTCCCGGTGGAACCGGGTTGTATGCCCCCCTATTTGAACTTTAAATGAACCTGCGTCATGATAGAGCACTCTGAAAAACATCTACATCATTACATAATTAATCACATCTATTGACCATTTTATGAAAACATAAATAATGTTAAAGTGTATAGAATTATACTGTTTTATGTATGGACAAGAAAATGCACCTAAGATAGCACCAAAGTGAGGAAAACATTCTTATTTGGTTGCATCCGGATTTAGAGGGCATTGCTTCTTTTGTAATCAATTAATCCCCTGAAACCCAAGTTTTGGTAGTTTTAGAGTTTGTACCCAACATGTAAGGGAAGGGGCTCAGAAGTTCACAGTCTGCAGAAATTCACAAAAATTAGTTTTTGTTTCTGTTTTTTTTTCCTCTGTTCTGGGCAAGTTAACTTTTCAAGGACACCTTGGAAGGGGAGAGCTTTTGTCTCTTTTTTTTCTCCCTGCCAGCTGTCACCATGGAGCCCAGTTGCTAACATTTTTATCTTAGAAATGTAGCCATCTCGGTGAAGCCCCAGCTCAAGGCCAGAGGCCTTGTTCACATATTTTGTGAAAAACTGGTAAGGAGGTGTCTAGCTTAGGGGTGGTGATTTTTCCAGCCAGTGGTCAAGTAGAACAGGGCAACACGAAAAGTGCAAGTTTATGTACATTGAACTCTTTCAGAGGGACTCTTTTGCTGAAAGACCTAAAGTAAGCCTTGGTGAAGACTTCTGGAGAAGGTCATTTAAGACATTTCTATGGACCTAGTACAGAGGGGGAAGACGGGGTAGTCGAGGCTGAGAGCAGCTCCGTGGATCTAAGAATGAGGAAAGAGAGATGTAAAAGAAAAATGGGAAAGGGGTTTGGGATTTTCCTAAAACAAAACTTGAGCAGTAGAACAGGTAGAGCAGAGGGGAAGATGGGAGTAAATATTCCAAAAAGCCTTTGAGGGACTTTAAATTCTTAGAAACCTGTTTTCAGTGATGACAAAGCAACTTTAAAGGCCATTTTCATTACATCTTGTATAGGGGTCTGAGGCCTCTTATCAGCTGGTTTGAGCTTTGGGTTAGCTTGCTAGAGGACTTGCTGGGACCTAGTGCAGGCACTGACAGGAAAAGAGAGGAGTGAGTGGGTGAAGGGGTACCTTGGTACCTGCTACCTCAGCAAGGGGGCAATGTTCTGAGAACCAGTGGAGGTTTGGGTTTTTGATTTAGTAATTGGAGAGGAGAAATCAGGTTGCTAAGATGGGAGTGATAGCAGAGAGTCTAGAGCAGAAGGCTGAGGGTGAGGAACTATTGGAGAAGCATAGTACAGGATGTGAGCAAAGGAGGGAAAAGGATTCCACATAGGGAAATTTCCCCCTTTTGAGAACTTGCCAAAGTTAAAAATGTCATGCAGAATTTGAGGATCTAGAGAACCCTCTGGGGGCCATAGTATTTGGTTGTCTAATTGGTAATATGGCCAATGCTGTGTACTGAATTTGATGAGGAGTTTGGGTTCCACCAGGCAGCCCCTGTATGCTCACATTCACTTGACTTACACAAGAAGTCGGCTTCTCCCTGACACAGCCGTGGCTGTTTGTGCCTTTGATAGTCCTCTAGGCAAACATAGTAACCTAGGCTAGCCAACCTGAATCTGTCTCGCGTGTCCCTGCATCCATAAAGTTTGTTTCCATTATCTATGGTACAGAAGAGATTTAATGGAATTTTAGTGGGATCCTCTTCATCAGGGATATCTCAATAGGAAAGACCTATACCGAGCTGACAAATGTCTGGGTGGATAGATGGCCACCAGGTCCTAAGGGGGCTGTATGTGAGATAGACCATACTTCTTGTCTAGTAGGATTTGTGATCAGGCATTGCTGCTGAACGGAATGATGAGGGTTAGAAGTACTGGTGGCCAAGGGGAGAGTCTATAGTCTTATCCACATAGCGAATACGCAATTTGAAATGGTTAGCAGGCTTTTCCAGTTTCCAACAAGAGTCTGGACACAGCGAAGGCTTGAGATGAGAGGCATGGATCCAAAAAGTGATTCCGTCTACTTTTACCGCTTTAGGTTTTATAAGTAGCACCTGGTATGTTCCTTTCCAGTGGGGTTCCAGGGATGACACCTGATGTTGTCTTATGTAGACGAAGTCTCTTACTTGATATTGACTTAGAGTCCCCTCCTCCCAAGGTTGGTAGGCAGTGGCCAGCTGTTTCCACAGGTATCGCTGAGTTCTTTCAATGACTTTAAGTCTGTCAAGCAAGGGGGTGTGGAAGTGATCGTTAGGCCTTAGAGTTGGGGTTAGGTTCCTTACTGGATGATGGGCATCATAGAGAATTTCATAGGGGGTGAGGTTACACAAAGAAAGAGAGGGAGTATTTCTCGCATGAAACAGTGCATAAGGCAGGAGCATAATCCAATCTTTTATGCCGGGCTCTAAACTTAATTTCGTTAAGGTCTCTTTAATGGTTCTATTTATTTTTTCTACCTGTCCTGAGCTCTGGGGTATATAAGCATAATGTAACTTCAAATTAATCCACAGGGTCCCAGTGAACACCTGACTTACCTGAGCCATGAACACCAGTCCATTATCAGACCCTATTGCCTTAGGCAGACCGTATCTTGGAGAAATATCTTTCAGGATCTTCTTGAAAACCATTTGTGCAGTTTGGTTGTTTTTGTGTGTATGTGTGTGTTTGTGTGTAAGGGTTCAGTCCATCCTGAAAATGTATCTACAAAGACTAGGAGATATTTAAGTCCATTCGTTGCTGGCTTAATTTCACTATTGTCCACTTCCCAAAATTGTCATTTTCTGGTTCCTCGTAGGTGCTTTCCTCTAGGAAACTGGAAGGGTAAGCATTAACCAATTGACGGACTCGACAGGCTTTTGTTACCCGTTCAGTTATTTCCTTTCGCTGTGAGTCGGTTAGTGGAAAACTCTGTTCTTAATCCTACAGGAATGCCTGCAGTTTCATTGAACCAAGGTGAGTGAGTTGGTGTACATTTTTAACGTAGTGTAGGGCTTTCTGTAATTGCAGCCTGAGCTCTATGAAGTTGAGGCGTTCAGTGTCAGTGTCCATAGATGTTATCAAAAACTTCCTGGTGATCAGGGGTCCATTGGAATTGGGCATCTCCCATTAACACCGGGTATAAAGGAGCAGCTAAAGACGCAAACCCAGGTATCCATAACCTGCAAAAGCCAGCAGTCCCAAGAAACTCTCTGAGTTGTCTCCTGTTAGATGGGGGTGGTATCTACACAATGGTTTGTTTTCTGGGCTCAGTGAGCCATCGTTTACTGCCCCTACGGTAACAGCCCAGGAAGATTACTTCATGCTAGCAAATTTGGGCTCTTTTGGCCGAAACTCTATACCCAAGTTGAGCAAGCTCATATAATAGTGCTTGGGTCCCAGACTCACAGTTTTCCTTGGTGTTGGCTGCCAGTAGCAGGTCATTCACGTATTGAAGCTGGGTGATTTGGGGTGCATAGTTCTGAAATAGCTGAGATCTCTGTGGAGGGCTTCATCAAAGAGAGTGGGGGAGTTTTTGAACCCCAGTGGGGGTCTAGTCAAAGTTAGTTGACCAGACGTTCAGGTTTCTGGGTCTACCCACCCAAAAGCAAACAGCAACTGACTATCTTTATGCAGAGGCAAGCAAAAGAAAGCATCTTTTAAGTCCAGAACAGTATACCATTTCCACTCAGGGTTCAGAGTGCTAAGCAGATTGTACGGATTAGGTACCATGTGGTGAATGTCCTGCACTCTGTTGTTGATCTCTCTTAGGTCTTTAACAGGACAATAGTCCCCGGTTCCTGGCTTTTTTTTTCTAGTAGCAGGGGAGTGTTCCAGGCGAATTGACAGGGCCTTAGGAGCCCTAAGTCCAGGTATTTCTGAATATGGGGCCTTATCTCATCTTTAGCTTTTTTTGCTTAGAGGATATTATTTGACATTGATTGGGGAGGCTGAGGTTTTTAACTCCACTGTTATTGGAGGTTGTTTCACGGCCAGGCCTAACCCAGCAGTTTTTGCCCAGGCATCTGCGTAATCTGTTATCCATTTCTGGTGTAGCTTGCCTGTTTGATCAGTCTTGGGGGGTGTGAAGAGTGGATGTTCATCTTCTACTAA
The DNA here is from genome assembly GCF_048772815.1 of Callospermophilus lateralis. Classification (NCBI taxonomy): domain Eukaryota; kingdom Metazoa; phylum Chordata; class Mammalia; order Rodentia; family Sciuridae; genus Callospermophilus; species Callospermophilus lateralis. Next base: position 360,254 of record NW_027512627.1, on the reverse strand, counting down.
TATAGTTAAAGCCGTGACTATAGGAGTTTTAACTGAAGAATTTAGAAATTTCATTTGGGGGCCTTCAGGGTTAAAAGTTATTTAGGCCAAGAGCTTGGTGAGCAGATCTCTGCCCATCAATGGGTCCAGGCATTCCTGGATTACTAGGAAGGAGTGATAGATTTTTCCTTTCCCAAGGTCCATGGTCCTCTTAGTAGTCTAAGCCCGATATTTACTGCCATTAGTTCTTTGAACTACAGACCTTTTATTTGATAGAGGGCTCAATGGGGCCTTAAGGGCTGAGTATACTGCTCCTGTTTTCATTTCAAAGTTTACTGCGGTCCGCTACACTTCAAAAGTTACCCTGAGCTAGGGGAAGTGATCTGAGCCCCAACTTTTTTAGTCATGCTCCAGAGTCAGAATGGCTGGCTGGCGTGGCTGTCTCTTTATAGGGCACTCTTTGGCCCAGTATCCTTTTTTTTTACAGTAGGCACATTGATCTGAGGCCAGGGGTGGCCTCTGGCATGGCCCCAGGTATCCCTTCCTGTCACCTTACGTCTTAATTTCTGGCCTCTTTCTTGTTGTGACCAGGATCTTGGTCAATCTCTTAGTCTGTCTTTTGCTTCTCTCATCCTTCCTTTGCTCCCTTTCTTTCTCCCTGTTTCTCTCTTATAGTATATTTTCTCGGCTTCTCTGACTAAATCTCTCTTTTAAATTTTTTTAATATCCATGGCAGCTTGCCCAATTAAGGCCATCGTTACAGATGAATTTTGATCCGCTGCCTGAGGATCGAAAGGAGTATATCTCTTATATGCCTCCATAATTCTTTCTAGAAACAAAGAGGGAGATTCATCAGGCCTTTGAATAATTTCTCTTACCATGGCCAAATTAGTTGGTCACCTAGTAGCCCCTTGGAGACCCGCTATTAGAGCCAGGCAATAATTGGACAGATGCTCTTTATCTTCAAAGGTTTTGGGGTTCCAGTTGGTTTGGATTAAGGGTAAGCTGGCTTTGATTATGTTGGGAAGTTGTGTTGGTCGCCAATCAGGTCCGAGGATTTTTTTTTTAGTTTCTTGGAGGTTTTTCTCTTATTCCTCTGTCATAAAGAAAGTCCCTAGGAGTTGTTGGCAGTTATCCCAAGTAGGCAGGTGTAAAAACGTTGGCGAGTTCTCTGAGTTCTTTTAGCCGGGCCAGCTTCCTCCAGGGAAGGAGGGGCTCTGTGTGCCACGGGACAGTCATCTGGATGGTGCTGGGCCATCCTAGCTTCTTTGAATGGTGGAGAGGCTGAGTCAGCAGCAGGGGAATCACTTAGAGGGTGTTGGGAGTTGGGGGATGAAGGCAGAGGATAAGGAGGGGGAGGAGAGTCCAGTAGAGTCTTGAGACTCATGGAGAACAGAGGGTGCAAGAGGAGGAGCAGAGAGTTAAAGAGATAGAATCGTGGGGGAAGGAGTAGGAGCAGGTGCAGGGACAAGGAAAGGCTTCATCCTTGGAGGAGGAGATTTGTAGAGGTCCTGACAAGTTAAGATATATGGCTGTTGATCTGGATGTCTACGTGGCCCCTGCTAAAAGACAATATCTCGAACTTTTCAAATTAGTGCGAAGTAGAAAGATCCTTCTAGGGGCCATCCGACTACAAAGGTGGGTCATTCTGAGACACAGAATCTGCCAGATCCGGCATTTTACTGAAAAATAAAGATTCTGAGCCCTTAAGCAGACTTTGATCTAGTGATCAAGGGTCAGGAACAGAGGCATTGAAGTGCTCTGTCCCATAATGAAATATACACAGACAATAAAAGCAATGACACATGACACAGACAAGACAAGACAATAAAGACAGGCAATGGACGTCCAATACTGAGACCAGGACTGAGTAGCCGGCAAAACATGATGGGCTGGCAATACCGAATCCGAAACAAAATATCACTGAATCAAGGAGACTATTGTTCCTCGATTTCATGAGTTCATCCCCCAGGGACATGGCCTGTGGCTCTGTGACATGTGTGTCAGTCACCGTGGGAGAGAGCTCACGCTCTTTACCAATAGCCATTTTGTGAAACCCTAACCTGAATCCTGAAACCAGAAAGAGGGGCCTTATTTACCCCCAGAGGAGCCCTTTGGGGGTCTTTCATCTGCGGCTGCCGGATCTCACTGGGGCCACGAGATGTAAAGATCGGGCGAGGGTCGGTTGAAGAGACCACCAAGAGACTGTCTCATGCAACAGCAAAGGCTTTATTGGGAGTCCAGCATGCAAGGGCTCAGAGCTCTCTTGAATAGAGCAGAGAGCCCTGAGAACAGCTTAAGAAGTGCTTATATATTTTCCTTGGAGAGGGCAGGGAGGGAAGTTTATTGATGGGTAAGGGCGAGTGGGCGGTTTGCGTGCAACTGGTTGACCGAGTACATTCTGCAGTTTTGCAGTTGGGGACAGCACATTCTGGGAAAAAGAATAGCAAACAGTTCTCAAGATTTCAACAGTGTTTTGTTATGCATACAGAAAATCAAGAAGTGACAAGTACCTATTTTATTAACCTTTCAATATAAGTATGAAAACAGAAATATAGGTAAGATTTGAAGCCCAGAAGTTCATTGGGCTCTTGATTGGTATACTTAGCATTGAATTACATTCTGTAGTGATGTCCCAGAAATATGGATATACAATGGCATAGGACCTTATACATTCTCGGAGGTCAATTCCAAAACACAGACTCTAAGGGGAATCACACCAAAGTTCAAGCCAAGGTGGACCCAATTATCTCTTCCAACCGCCACACAAATGACCACAATTAAAACCAAGACACTCCCACATGCCACTCATCTTCTTCCATATAGACACTCACCATAACTTCTGGCAAGAGGATTCCATGAGAGGCGCAGCACAAGACAGTGTTCCAAATAAGCTCCCTTTCCCCTCATTTGCCAATAGTCAGGGTGGCCTGGACACCCTCCCTGTGAACCAGGAGTTATCAAACAGGTCTGCCATTAATACAGCTCTGTTCTCCAATTTGAGGCCTACTGACTGTGGGGTTTAGATTCTTTATTTGAATTGGATTCATAAGAAAACCCAAGAACCTATGGGCTAGCATCTGCAGGGCTTTGAAGAACTCATTTGACCCAAAGGATCCCTATTCTCACTTGATGTAGGTAAGGAACCTTACAGAGGAATGTGAGGGACTTCATCCACAGTGACTGATTTTTGGCCATTTTGATTTTGGATCCACACATGGGATCGTTCTTTAGATCCATCAGGTGCTGAGAATCTAAGCCACAGGCTCACACAGGACCAAGAGGCTGAATCAGACACATCCCTTTACAAAGCAATTAAGCAAAGAGCCACAGGTGATGCCCATTCATTTCCGTTTGAAAACTGTTTTCTTCAGGATTCACAAAGGCGTGGCCTCAGGCAAAGAACTTACTGACATTCAGGGCAACAGAAAAATAGGCAATCAAAAGGCCCATTGCAGGGGTTCTCCACTGAGACTTTCCTGGTCACATCGATATCTGAGTTTTCTGAGATGCTTGCCAATCCCTTCAGCTATCCAGTACATGTCCATGTCACAGTGCTTGGAGGTGGTACATATCGTGGACTCAAAAGCATGAGCCTATTTTGGAGAGTGGCTAGATTTCAGGAAGAAAACAGGAACTTAGGAAGATAGCAAGTGTTGCCCATCGATATGGCAAGCCCTAGTGCATTCATAAATTGGGCAGGATGAATGCTGGGAAACTTTCTACTAGACAGGAAACATCCATTGATGCATTCTCTTTTTCTAATGTCTACAACCATGGACACAGTGAGATACACAGACATAGAAACACTCGCCTTGTTAAACAACTTACTAGAAACAGTTCACTCCAAACCAAACAAACCGACTTTCCTACCTATTCTCAGAACATGGGACAAAACCACAAACACACATCCACACCCACAAAGGCACCTCCTTCCCCCAAATAGGTCTCTCACTATCCGGAGTGTCCTCTGACTGCTGGGCCATACTATGTTCCCCCGATATGGCCTATCCTGTCTCAGATCTGGACTCCATGTCCAACTCTGTGAAGTGGTCAGGAGCCAGCTGTGAGCCAGTACCTGCTTTTTTAGGAAAGGCCCCTCTTCAGAGTACTCCTGGCATTTGGCCATCCTCACATCAGTAGGTACCAAGAAAGACTGACTCTGTCCTTGCTAAATTGAATCAAGTGAGACCACTAGGACTGGGACTGGGACTGACTCTGTGTGCCTGGCTTCCTGCATCCCAAGTTCAGAGAGTTCCATTACCAAGGAAGTGAGGTGAGGTTGCATCCTTCAGGAACTGAATGAGGTCACTGCCTTGGCAACCACTTTGTCCAAACAGCTGCTTTCAAGCGTACCATGAGAAGAAGGCTTACCCTACTTTCTGTGGCACTTTCACAAATTAGAATGGTATATCAACCATAGGCACCAAGAAACAGCTCTCCACACAGGCCTGATTTGGTCCATCTTCTCTATATTAGGAAGAGAGCCTTTAGTCCGGGGAGCACTGCAGTGAACCTCTGCACTAAAACTATTAGCAAGCACCTGGTGGAGGCGTCCTCCATAGGTAAGTGGCGCCTTTATAACATCTGATATCCTGTTAAGGGAGATCTTTTCTGATGACAGAGATGTGGCCTGGGGAGGCTCACATATACTCCTTTCCAGGAGAGTAACGAGAATCTTTCTGTCCTCTGTTCTGTTCTGTAGGGAATTCCTCTGGAACTGTAGAGAGGGGCCGACAGGCACGCACGCGCTCCTACCCTGGAGCTATAGCAAGATGTTGCACTGTTCCACTGTTTTTCTGTTTAGGCGCTGGTTTTCTGTTTTTTGTGTTTTGTTTTGTCTTCTATTTTTTTGATTGTTTGTTTGTTTTTGTTTGTTTTGTTGTGTGATTTCAGTGGTAAAAACTTAAGTATTTTGGACGTAAAAATGGGTAATAAAGAGAGTAAGCCTGACACCCCTTTGGACTGTGTTTTAGGGAACTGCCATGAACTTTACCCCCCTTTGTTAAGCAGGATGACAGAAGCTCCTAGCTGGCTGCCTGGAGCACACCCATTGCAGAGGGCAATGCTTGCTGGGGACCTAAGAACTGAGCATCTCCCAGGTTAACAAGTGAAACTCCTTTAAAACCCCTTGTCGCTCCAGATCAAGAGAGTCACAACATTTGGCAGAGTCCCCTGTGTTTCTCCTTTGTTCGCAAAGCAATAAACCTCCCTTTTTCTTTTTCTCAAAACTCAGTCCTCATTATTAAATTGGTATTAATTGGCTTCAAGTTCAGGAATCGAACTTTAATTTGCAAATTTGGTACCCCCCTCCTCCCCGGAACTTTGTGAGAGCTGTCTACTGGAATATTAGGAGATGAAGCATGCTTGGTGTGGAACTGAACAAGAGGAGCTAATCCTGTAAGTAAAAGGAAGGACTGAGGGACTCCCAGCAGCTGCCAAAGCCCTGTTGATTCAGGGAATTACCTCCTTCCTTTCCGCACTGTAAGAATTATGCCACCTCTGTCTTGTTAAAAAAGAGAAAAAGAAAAAGGGGACACTAAATGCAGTGAAGTCACCATGGAGACACTTTATTTTACATTTCAGGTTGCCCCTCTGTTAAAACATGTGGTCCCCCCCCCTGTGGATATCTATGGTGCACACTGGTGTAGGAGATTTTTCTCTTATCTGCTCTGGTTTAATGGGTTCTCTCTGACAGCCATAGTCTGGACCTCCTTTCTGTCTGTCTTGTGTCTTTGTATCTGTCCCTTTAAGACATGTGCAATAATGTGTTGATATTATAAATTGTTTCTTGGGAATGATCTTAGCTGAATGTGTGTCTAAATGATGATGTTTTATTTTAACAATCTGGTATCTGAATGGGTTTTTGAAGCATTGCACAATCTTGCAGTTAAAAGTCGGGTTTAGGTAATTGTTTAGTTTATGATTTCAGATAATTCATGCCAGAGAACTTAAATACTTAGGATGGAAAACTGAAGAACTCTACTTCCAAGTTGGCAAGTAACTTCCCAATCATACAGTCTTTTTTTCACCAATTTTGAATTGGATAGCCTGGGAAAAATATCACTGTGTGTACCAGTGCATTAATTTGGACAAGGATAGTAAATGATAGAATGGTATCTGTTGACAAAACAAGATGTAAAGATATAAAATTTTGTGAATTGTATCTTAAATTTATATCATAATTTTCAACATCCGAACCTCAAAATTATGGTTAAAATGCCTTAGGCCTGAGGTGTCTGCTCAGAACAGCAGTTTTTCCTGCTCCTTCCAGACCTCAGCCATGACTTATGTTGAAATGTAAATGAAAGAAGCCTGCAATCTTAGTAGGAGACTGATTTGAGGCCTAAGGGGGAAAAAAAGGTAAATTGTATTTTATTTACTAATTACTAGCCAGTCACTTTTTCTAGGACTCTTTTTTTTTTCCTTAGATACTTTTTTTTTGAGCTCATGATTTTGAGCATACAGACCTAGGTTAATGTTTTTCAGATCAGTTCTATCTTTGACCAACTGTAGACATTTTGAAACATTGCAATGGAGATTTCACCTGAGAAAAGCTACAAGGCCTTTACTATTATTATGTGTGCACACTTTTGTTATGTGTTGTATGTCTATATATACATATGTCCGTATATCATATATATGATACACAAACTAACATATACAAGGAGTGCTCATAAAAAAGCGCTCATTAAAACAAATTTAAATAGGAGACACAAAGATCTTTAATTCACGTGATTTAAATGTTTCAATTTAAATTGGATAAACAGGTAAAAATCAATGTCTTTAAATTTAAGCTTACAAATTTTTCTAGGTGTTCAAAAATCTAATAAAATATTAATATCTACAAAATGTCTAATATGCCTTGGTACTAGGACCTTTCCTTCAACATAAAAATGGTTTACACTGTCAATACATTTCTCTAATATTTTGATAAATAAATAAAGTAAATTTGATTGGGATTACTCATTCATGAGTACTTTTGTTAGATATCTGATTGATTTACTAAGGTCTGAATAAGTTTTTATTAAAATCTGTATAAGAATATAAAAATCAGTCATGTGTTAATGAGACAGAAATTTCTTAAAACATAAGTTTACCCATAACGTTGTGTTTATTAAGTTTTATTTTCTCTAGAGCAAGCAACCATAAAAATTAAACAACTGATTAAATAAGAACTGTTATTTTAGAGAACTCTACTGCCATTGCTTTAAAAGCTAAACTTGGTTAATGTAGAAACATCAATGTAATTGTGATGCTATCAATGTTTTCATATCTTATATGTATTCAAGTCTGTAAGGTAGAAACTTTAAAAGAGCATTATATCAAGCTGGTGCTCTGAAGTTTTATGGTAAAAAAATATATTGGGGATTTATTTACCTGTTATCAATAAGATATGTAAACTTTTATGTTACTTTTTACATTGGGGAAAAATTTAAATGTATTTTTTAGTTAATGAGAGCCTAATCGATGTAAAGGTTAAAAACTTTCAGCCTTTCTTTAATTCATGTTTTAAATGTGATATCATATGGTGTTAGCTAATGTTCATGTGACCTCAAACAATTTATGTAAACTTTGTCAAATGATATTTATAAATAAAGATTATCTTTAGAACTAAAATACTTAAGATTTATAAAGAGCCCTGCCTTATAAGGCTCTGTGTCCCATCTTACTACATGTGAGAATGACTACAAAACCAGTAGGTCAGATAATATTTCTTTAAAGTTATGTTAAAATGTTGGTTTTTTTAAGGTCAATATTCCTAGGATCTCAAACAGGGGATATAATGTATAACTCAGCCAAAAAATTCAGGGTAGCTATTACACAAGCTAAGTATTTTTACTTTTGTTAATTTTATTTTGAAATTATTTTATAAGTGATCTAAAGATTCTCTGTTACTGTTTTACAAACGTGTTGCTTTAAGAACACAACATGGGTTTATTCAAGATAATAAGTCATTACTTACAATACAGACAGAAAAATACAGATCCCAATTAATAAAAAGATAATGATATAGTTATAGACATTAAAGCCCAGTACTCTTAATATAAGGCTGTTAAAATTTATTTGCTGGATGTTTAAGATTAGGATTTAAAATTAAAGTTAAATGAAAAGCGCCAAGAAAACCAATACTTGGCTTTTGCCCTCTGAGTCAGTCTGAATCCAGGGAACAGGGAACTTCTCTAAAGAGCTTTGAAACTCTGAGCCACATAACCTCCTCCTGATCAGGGAGATTAATGAGACCACTGGAGAACAGAAAGCCAATCAGGGTATTTGTTACGAAGAGGAGAGTCATCAAAGAAAGGAGACATCCCTGATGCTTCCAAGGGAAGCCAAATGGTCAAGCAAGATCTGGACCCACCTAGCGCAAATGGCACTAGCAGAACTGAGAATCTGCTCTCAATTTTCCCCAGAATTGACTCCCATAAAAGCTCAGCTGACTGTTAACAATAGATGGAAACAAAAGTCAGTTTGACTGCTTCATCTCAAACACTTAGCAAAGACAGTTAAGAACAAAATACATCCATTCCTGGGCATTTTAAATTATAATAATAATAATATAATTTTAAGGTATGCACTTTATGTTTGCCTCCCAAAATAAGTAAGACTGGTGGCTACAAAGAAGAATTCTCAGAAAGGAATGCCTGATACTTATAAAAAGAGACTATCAAGAAGACCTGCCACAGGGATAAGTTTTCAGTTTAAGGCCTACAGATATTCCTAACCTACACAGGTAGGCTTGGTTTTTGCTAGTACAATTATCCATCCCTGAGTAACAGAATTAAAGGTTTCTGTAAGAGACACAGAGGTCATACTAGTAAAAAGATTTTACAAGATCAGATGACATTAAATTATTAAACTGTATCTTATGGGGAGGGACAAGTGTAACAGTACAAGTTAAGTTGACAGTCCGGATAACTGGGGATATTAAAGACTGGTGATGGAACTTCTATACAGTGACATGTTCCAGCTGCTGCAACATTTTTTCAGTACTCATGGTTTTTGTTTCTCTCATAGAAGAACCCATCCCCAGATGACTTTACAACCTGTTCTTTCCCAATCAGACTTCAAACCGAACTGACTTCTAAAAGGCAACTCATGTCCCTCAACTGACTTCTAAAAGTCAACTCATGTCCCTCATGCCATGCCCACTCATGTCACCCTGTCTCAGGTCAGAAGAAGAAAAAATGAGTGACACCACTCTTCTTAAAACAATGGAGAGAAAGATAAATAGACTATCAATATAAGTAATTAATTAAGTCAGGTAAAATCAGGGAGATCGGTTTTGGGTGAGTTCTAAAAATTTGGAGACTCTTACCTGAGGGATTAAAATTTCCTCAGTGCTCTTCCCGTAATCTATCAAAGATTTGAAAGGGACACAAAGAAAAGGGGGGAATGATAGACCCAACCTGATCTTTAATTAAAATTGGGAGCCATCTTGCCAAAAAGCCATGAAAATATAATTTTGGCTTTAGCATAAATCACTTCAAATTCTAAACCTGCTTGGAATGCCTGCCCACGCCTGGAACTCACCCATGCCCGGCTCTCTGACCAGATAGCAGCCCTCTCTGAAACTTTAGTGACACATCATAAATATTTGCCTTCTCTGGCGAGACAACAACCCTCTCTGAGGCTCTAATGGTCTTCATGAACTCTGATGTAGGGACAGCAAAAAAAATGTAGACTGCCATTAGTGTGATGTTTGTCAGAGTTCTGTTATCTGTAAACCCCCTTTTGTGTAATTTTCTGGGCTATTAAGCTGCCTGTAGGAAAGCTGGGGTTGCTGTCTTATTCCCGCCATTTTGTGAGGGAGAGGCAGCACAGTCGGTGGAAATAATAAGCTTAATTTAATTTGATTTTAATTAGAGTCAGTGGTCTTTTCTTGTGTCCTGGTCTAACAGGTAATCACTCCAAAAACATCGAGCTCTGCTGGCCTAAACACTTCTTGAGAAACTTCCTCTGAGTTTGGGCACTTGAAATATATGTTGTTGTAAGGAGCTTTAGCTTCCTTTCTAGTGATACCATCAAAGCTGAGTCTGCATCTATGTGACCTGGAGGACATGGTTTCTTGTATTCTAATGAACATGAGGCAGCAGTGCTGAATTTTCTGTTTGTAGGTAAACTGTGGGCACTGGATGCTAAGTGTCTCCCCGTTTGGACTGTGAAGCCATTTGGTCATCCTCCACTTTTTGTGGTGTTTCTTGCTGCTGTACTGGGAGTTTGGTATATGCTTTATGAAATACAACGAGTTCAACTGGAACCCAGTGTTGGAGGGAGTTCTGTCACTTGTGGTGGGTCAGGGTCTGAAGGAGAATGCACCAACCAGGCTTTTATCTCACAGAGCTTGCCCCCTTGTCCTTAGAAGTCTGACTCTGAACTTAGCCCAGAAACCTCTCCATATAACATGATGCCTTTACATAGAAGGGTCTGCTGGCTGCACCATGTCAGTCACAAACCATTTGGAAAGCAATGGCAAATCCTCATGGCCACACCACATATGTATTATCACACACCTACCCACCACTGCAATAGGCCCACTACTCAGCAGGCTCCAACTTACTGGCATCTTTGTTCTACACCATTTTCATGAAACCCGGTCAATCATGGCATTCTCTGGTACACTCATGATCAGCAACAAGACATCTAAAGGTTCTCCAGTGCCACCTGCTTAAGGGAATTTCAAAGATTTCATTGTATTTATCTAGCCATTTTTCTCGGATGAAGTTGGAGGCACTGTGGGTTTCAGTTTATTCAGGAACTATTAAATGTGAGGAAGCTATTTTCATTAAATTCTCTGGAGAAATCTCACAGGCAAGTCTTCCCATAGAGTGGTCAAAAGGTCACATGAAGCCAGGCCCATTGAGGTCTTTAATGTGACGTCCATGGGTGTTCTGACTGTCAACTATGGCTGCCAAATCTTTCAGAATAAAATCATGTGATATCCTAGCTGATATTCCAAGGCTCTGTGTAAAGCCACCCTGGTATTTGATCTCAGTTTCCAAGGGCGAATCCCATGCGTGGCCTCCTAAAATCTGAATGCAGTTTATGGCAATATTTCTCTGAGATCAGTTCCAGAACTCAGACTCTAAGGGGAATCACACCAGAGTTCAAGCCCAGATAGACCCAGTCATCACTTCCAACCGCCAAACAAATGACCACAATTAAAACCAAAACACACCCACAAGGCCCTTATCTTCTTCCATATAGACACTCATCATAACCTGTGGCTGGAGGTTTCCATGAGGGACTCAGCCCAAGACAGTGTACAAAATAACCTCCCTTGCCCGTCATTTGCCTAAAGTCAGGGTTGCCTGGACACCCTTCCTGAGAACCAGAAGTGATCAAATAAGCCTGCCGTAAATACTGCTCTGATTCTCCAATTTGAGGCCTCCTGACTCTCGGGTATAGATTCTTTATGTGAATTGAAATCATGAGAAAACCCAAGCACCTATGGGCTATCCTCTGCAGGGATTGAAGAACTCATTTGACAAAAAGGATCCCTATTTTCACTTGATGGAGATCAGGAATCTTACAGAGGAAAGCGAGAGACTTCGTCCACAATGACTGCTTTTTTGGCCATTTTGGTTTTGGAAGCACACATGTAATTGTTCGTTAGATCCATCAGGTGCTGAGAATCTATTCAACAACCTCACACATGGCCAAGAGTCTGATGCAGACACATCCCTTTCCAAAGCAATTAAGCAAAGATCTACAGCTGATGCCCATTAATTTCCATTGAAAACTGTTTTCTTCAGGCTTCACAAAGGGGTGGCCTGAGGCAAAGACCTTTCTGACATTCAGGGCAACAGAACAATAGGTAAGCAAATGGCCCAAGGCAGGGTTTCTGGAATGATATCTGAGTTTTCCGAGATGATCCCATTCCCTTCAGCTATCCAGTACATAGCCATGTCACAGAGCTTGGAGGTGGTACATGTCTTGGAAACAAAACCATGAGCCTATTCTGGAGAGTGGCCAGAATTCAAGAAGAAAACAGGAATTTAGAAAGACAGTGGTTTTTGCCCATCCATTAGGCAAGCCAAAATCCATTCATAAATTGGGCAGGATGAATGTTGTGAAGCTTTCTACTATTCAGGACACATCCATTGATGCATTCTCTTTTCTAATGTCTACAACCACGGACACAGTGGGATAAACAGACATAGAAACACTCACATTGTCAAAAGATTTACTAGAAACAGTCCACTCCAATCCTAACAAACCGACTTTCCTACCTATTCTCAGATCATTAGACAAAACCACAAACTCACACACACACCCACAAAGTCACCTCCTTCCCCCAAGTAGGTCTATGACTATCCGGAGTGTCCTCTGACTGATGGGCCATAGTATGTTACTCCAAAATGGACTGTCCTATGTCAGATCTGGACTCCTTGGCCAACACTGTGATGTTGTCAGGTGCCAGTGGTGAGACACTACCTGCTTACTCAGGAAAGGCCCCTCTTCAGACCTTCCTGGCATTTGGCCATCCTCACATCAGTAGTTACCAAGAAAGACTGATGCTGTCCTTGGTAAATCCAAACATGTGAGGCCACTGGGACTGGGACTGGGACTGCCTCTGGGTGCCTGGCTTCCTGGATCCCTAGTTCAGAGAGTTCCATCACCAAGAAAGTGATGTAGGTCACTTCCTTCAGGAACTGAATGAGGTCACTGCCTTGGCAACCACTTTGTCCTAACAGTTGCTTCCAAGTGTCCCAATTGATGGAGTCTGCCCCTACTTCCTGTGACACTTTCACAAGTTTGAATGGTATATAAAACATAGGCACCCGGGAACAGCTCTCCACACAGGCCTGGAATTGTCCATCTTCTCTACATTAAGAAAAGAGAGACTGCTTCAGACACACCCCTTCATCCTGACCAGGTTGTTTGTCGTGGAAGATGACTTTTGCTCTCTCAGGTCCATCATAGCTTCCTATATCTTCCCCAGGGTTCATTTCTGCATGGACCTTTTTGTTTCTCAGCAGGTGGAAGATTTCTTACATTCCTGTATTGTAAGACCAACTCTGTCCCTGCTTTTCTGTAAAGTTAGATTGAGGGAACAGAGTATGGTTAGGGTTAATAACATGTTTGATTTGGCTTAGGAATCATTCTGCTGGATGAAAAATGTTATTGGGAACCTGTGACATTTATAAGAATATATAGAGGGGAAATATATGTATGAAAACAGAAATCTAGGTAAGATTTGAAGCCCAGAAGGGAATTGGATCCTTGATTGGGATACTTGGGTTTGAATTATGTTCTGCACATGTGTCTCAGATAAATCTATACACAATGGCATAGGACCTTGTACCTTGGATGATTGAATGTCAAAGAAAACATCCAGTCAAAAAAGGATAGTTGGTAGGATTAGCAAGATAGTTGGTAGGATTAGGAAAAAGAGTGAGTATAGGATTTGGACAAAAAGTTCTTTAGCAATAGGGTTTCGGGTAGAGAGAAAATGTAAATGTCAGCAGATGTGAAGACACAGTCACAATGATGAACTGGGGAAAATATGTAGGAAAGCAGATATCAATAGAGACATTAGAAAATCAGGCAAATGATAAAGTGATCGATAGGATTAGACATTTTCAACAGGCTTGAGTTTGAATAAATAATATTAGGAAGAAACAAATATGTAGTCACCAATAGGATTGACATTTGAGAGCATTAGGCAACCTGGACATGGGTGATGTTCATAATCAATACTCACATTCCATTTAGGCTTTGGTACAGTCATAAGTGTGACTTTGCATTTTGTGGCCAGAATATTACTGTGATAAAATGTATATGTAGATCAGGTGACATGAGTATTTGTTGCACCATTTCTGAGAGCAATATTTTGAAGAGATATAAATTAGTATTGGGGGCACAAATAGGTGTACCATGTGTGTATGAATATAGAGAGAATGCATGAATAGACCATACTGTGAATAAATAATATAATTGTTTCCAAATTTAGAAATTGGAATAAATTGATATCCCAAAATACACAGGAAATCTTACATTGATATACATACATTCATTCCAACCAGTTATACATCTAATGGTAATATTAGGGTTGTAGTTTATCATAAAATGTGTGTGAGTTTTGCTTCCAAATTGATTATGGAAATCGAAAATAATGTGTTTGGAAAGAAGTCTCATGAAATAACCAGTCAAAAACAAGGAGGAATACATGTGTTCTGAAGCAGGAAGTGATTGAATGTGTTACAAATGTCTTTAAATTTGTGAACTTGTGGATGAAATGTATATTCTATGATGTATAAAAACTGAAGAAATAGTAATGTACCAGTGTTGAATTAAAATGAACATCAAAATACACATCATGTCCCATAGAAATCTACTTTCATTGATGTTAAATTGGGTCAGTTACTGTAGAAATATAAGGCTTTGTTTGCACCACTCACTGAAGTGAGTTTTCAGTTCTAGGAAACAAATATGTATTTCAGGTGGATGAATATTTCTAAAAACAATCTTATGAAAAGTTGATTATAAAACCACATACATGAACATGAGTGAATTATTTAGGGAGTGTATAATAAGACACATATATTTCATATTTTGAAAATTATATATATATATATATATATATATCACAGATACATTAGAAATTAGCAATATATATGCCAATCAAAATTCATCATGAAATATATATCATTCACAGATCCAAAAATATTAATTTTACTAAACATGGATTTATGTATAATGTTTTTCAACTAAGAAGCTCACTCATACTTTGAATTTTCAGTTCCAAAAATATTTAGGAGGAGTGATCTCTTCTCATACTTTGTATCTCCCAAGTTAGCCACCTCACAAAAATGTACGTGTGATACCAGGTAGGATTTTATATGTGCATATAAAAATACATGTGCTAAATTGGCTACAGAAAAAGAGAGACAGAAATTCACATATGTGTTAACTTTAAAAACACATGGAGGACTATTTCAACAAAAAATTAACAAGATTTATAACTCCTACCCTATATCATGCAAAAGTCAAGACCAACTATACGCCATGCCTCCTCTCAACTGCTTGTATTTCTATTCTGTTTGGGTTATATTTCTCCATCATATTAGGATTAGTAGTCAGAGTCTAGTAGGGTATGTGTTAGTGTCAGGGATTCAGTATTTTGAATGGAAAATTGAAAAATGAATCCAATGTGTATGTAAATATGTGCTACACAAAAATCTTCCCACTCTCATTCAGAACAATGCCTTGACAACACCTACGGCCCAAGTATGACACAATCAGAGGAGAAGAGTTAGAAAATCCGTGAATACATATATAGAATGGAATATGATCAGGAGTTCACAACCTTGGAAGTGGTAGAGGAGTTTCCAAAAGTAAGGGACAGGGTAAACCCTCCACAAACATGAAGGTCTGCTGGCCTAGAGACTTCTTGAGAAACTGCCTGTGAGGTTGGGCACTTGAAATATATGTTGTTGTCAGGAGCTTTAGCTTCCTTTATAGTGAGACCATAAAAGCTGGGTCTGCATCAATGTGACCTGGAGGACATGGTTTCTTATTTTCCAATGAACATGAGACAGCAGTGCTGAATTTTCCATTGTAGGTAAACTGTGGCCCCTGGGGGCTAAATGTCTCCCTGTGTGGACATTGAATCCATATGGTCATCCTCTATTTTCGTGGTGTTTCTTGCTGCTGTACTGGGAGTTGGGTATTTGCTTCACGAAATACAAGGAGTTCAATGGGGACACAGTGCGGGAGGGATTTCTGTCACGTGTGGTGGGTCAGGGTCTGCAGAAGAATACAAGAACCAGGCTTCTATCCCACATAGCTTGCCCCCTTCACCATAGCAACCTGATTCTGAACAATGTCCTGAAACCTTTCTATGTAACAAGGTGCCTTTACATATAAGGGTCTGCTGGCTTCACCATGTCAGTCACAAGCCATTTGGAATCCAATGACAGATCTACATGGCCCCACCACAGATGTTTTATCACACACCTGCCCACCATTGCGCTAGGCCCACTACTCAGCAGGACCCAACTTTCTGGCATCTCTGTTAAACACCATTTTCATGAAAACCAGTCAATCAAGGCACTGTCTGGTATACTCATTGTTGGGAAAAGTATAAACGGCAGCCATACCCCAGAAAAAAACCCCAACATGGTGCCTAAGGACTTCTTCTTCCTACCTTCTTTTTTCTGCAGTGGTGTGAAATGTTTCCACCCGTGTGAACTCTCTTGCTGGCGCCAATTTGAAATCTCGCTGGTGGAAAACCTTAGCCCCAATAAGAACTAATTCCTGGGCTCCAGAGCTGATATCTGAAAGAACTTACCAATAAACGTTTTGCCTGCCATTTATCTAAGCCCTTCCATCTTCCCCTTAGTTCTATATAAGCACACAGCTTTTTGCAATAAAATTGGAATTCTCCCAGCAAAGTGCCTTTGCGTGGGAAGTTCTTTCATTCTGTTGCCCCGTGTGAGAATATGGGTGAGCTGTTTCTAACAAGAGCCCCGTCCCCTGCCCCGCCAAGACACTCCGCCCTGGTCCACTCTTTTCAGATGCCGGCTTCCTGCACTCACAACAGATCTGATATATGTAAGCCTCCCCTGACCCTGGCTCTCCAACTCCCTTCAGGCTACCGCTGGTTTTGTGACCGTGATCATCTGGCACACTCTAGACGCCCTGTAGGGGGCAGGAAATTCCTGCCACTAAGACCTTTACTGGTCGCAGTGGACCCTCTGGTGATCCGTTTTCCTTTGGGGTGTGAGGCTTCTGAGTTTACATGAGAGGCTCTTTGGTTTTTCTCCTCTGCTGCCGCTGCCGCTGCTGGATAGAGTTGCTGTTTGCTGCAGGGCTGCTGTGTCTGGCTGAAGCTGCCTCTCTGCTCGGGGAAAACTGAACTCCCGTCCTGGAACTGCATTCTGCCGGAACCAGAGTTCTGTTTTCATTACTGACTTTTTCTGCTGCGTTCGAAAACTTTCCTGACGTCAGGTTGCCCGTGGCTCCGAACCCATTGGGTCTCACAGATCGCACTTCACTGGTGACGACCAGGTAGTGCCCTCTGTATTTCCTCATGACGGCTGGTCATTTTGGGGACGCCCACCTGACCACCGTTCACCCTGAGCTTCCTGGAAGCCGTTCCAGCCCGGGTTTTCTCTTTGTCTCTCTCGCTTACTCTTATTCTCTCTCTCTCTCTCTCTCTCTCTCTCTCTCTCTCTCTCTCTCTCTCTCTCTCTCTTCCTTCTCTCCCTGTGACAATGGGCACCTCTTCATCTGTACCTGAAGCCTCACCTCTCAAATGTTTAATAAAAAATCTGGCCACACTCTCCCTCACACCAGACATCAAGCCCAAACTTCTAATCAAATTCTGTACCCAAGATTGGCCTACATATCCACTGGATAATGGAAATCATTGGCCTCCAGAAGGCTCCTTACATCCAAACCTTCTCTGGGATCTTTTTAACTACTGCCAGCATCTGAAAAAGTGGAGTGAGATTCCCTGCATTTAAGGTTTTAGCCTTCTCACACAGCACCCTGTCGCTGCTCCTCCTGCCCTCCCTCTCAGGTCCTCCTTGTTTGCAAACCCTTCTCTTCCCCTACTTCTACTCCTGACTTCACAGATTCTTCCTCATTCAGCCCAGCAGATTAACCCCCACCTTATCCCCCAGTCCTATCTGCCCCTTCTCTCCCGCTATACCCTCCTCTTCCTCTGCCTGATTCCAAGGATCCTCAGCCTTCCATTTCATCCTCCTCCCCGCCGCCCTCTTCTGCCTGCTCCACCTCCTCCTCTTCCAAAGAGACACTCCCTTCCCCTCCCTCTCCTTCCTGTCCGCCTCCTGCCTCTTTCAGTCCTCCTGTTACCAGGTCTAAGGGACTCCTTCCCACCCCCAAGACCATCGCACCCCTTCGTGAGGTAGCTGGTCCGAGGGTGTCATCAGAGTCCACGTGCCCTTCTCCATGTCGGACATCACTCAGCTAGAGAGGAAGTTAGGCTCATTCACCACTAACCCCACCACTTACATTCGGGAGTTTCAATGGGTCCTGCAAGCATATAGCTTCACTCAACATGACATCTACATGCTCTTGGCCAATACACTTCTCCCTGAGGAAAGGCAATGGGTCTGGGAGCTAGCCCAAGCCCATGCTGATGAAAATCATAGGACCAATCCTAACCACCCCACAGGCCCTCATGCTGTCCCAGAGCAGGATTCTCTATGGGATTACAACACCCCTGAAGGCTTACAGTCTCGTGACCTTTTTACATCCTGCCTCTTGGCGGGCCTGAAAAAGGCCATCCGTAAGGCTGTTAACTTTAAAAAGGTGCAGGAGGTCATTCAAAGGAAGGAGGAAACACCTTCAGAATTCCTGGATAGACTAACCACAGCCCTTCAACAGTACACAAACCTCAACCCAGAAACCCCTGATGGCCGTCATGTCTTAATGACATATGTTCTGGCCCAAAGCTACCCTGACATTAAAGCCAAGCTTAAAAAGCTTGAACAGGGCCCTGCTACTCCTTAGACCAAAATCTTCATTTTAAAGGTTTTTTATGATAGAGAGGATGAAAGTGAATGCCGTAGGCAGAGGGCTGAAAATGCCAAATTCCAAATGTTGGCCCAGGTCATTCAGAGAAGGCCATCACCACGCCATCCCAATATGACACCCCCGGGAGCTTGCTTCAAATGTGGTAAGGAGAGACATTGGGCCAGGGATTGTCCTTCACTGAGGACACCGTACAACCCCTGCCCAAAATGCCATCAAAGGGGACACTGGGGGGCAGACTGCCCAACAACCCAAAAGGGAGATTGGTCAGCCGCCCGGCAACCACAGCCTCTCTTGGGATTGGCAGAGGAGGATTGACTGAGTCCTGGGCTTTCCCTCCAGACTATTACCATCAAGAATCAAGAGCCTAGGGTTACCTTCCTGGTGGATGGATGCTTCATTACCTTCCTCTTGGATACTGGTGCCGCTTTATCAGTCTTAAGGGAGTATTGGGGTTCTACCACACCCTCAAAAACTCCTATTGTCAGGGTAGGAGTTAAACAGATTTTACCTCAAACCCCCCCATCATGTTATATGCAGGGATCCCTTTTGTCCTTCACTCACTTCTTTTTCGTTATGAGCCATTGTCCCATTCCCCTTCTGGGAAGGGACATACTCTCACTATGAAAAGTCACCATTCACATATCACCCCACACCTCTCCTACCTCTCATTTCCTCATGATGTTCCTAGGGGCAGATACACCTCCTTCATGCACTCCTCCATGACTCTCTAAACTAGTTAAGCCTGAGGTTTGGGACACAACTACACCCTTTATGGCTAAATGCAGTCCTATTCATATTGTCTTACGGGACCCTTCAAGATATATTAGTCAACCATAATATCCACTCACAACCACAGCCCTCCTCGAATTAGAACCCGTCATCCAGGATTTATTACGAAAGGGGTATCTTAGGCCTACACACTCTCCTTTCAACACCCCCATTCTGGCACTTAAGAAACCTAACGTGTCCTACAGGCTGGTTCAAAACCTTCTCCTTGTCAACTCCTCTGTGGTCCCCATCCACCCGCCAGTGCCAAACACTTACACCCTCCTCTCTCAGATTCCTGCCACTACTACCCACTTCTCGGTCCTAGATTTAAAAGATGCATTCTTTTCTATTCCCTTGTTCTCAGAATCTCAGAATATCTTTGCTTTTACGTGGACTGACTCTCACATCCACCATTCTCATCAGCTTTCCTGGACTGTCCTCCCACGGGGATTCAGCCCCCATCTCTTTTGCCAAGTTCTTGCCCAGGACCTCACATCCTTTCACCCGACCTGTCCTGACTCTACTCTCCTTCAATATGTCAATGACCTTCTTCTATGTAGTCCCTCTGGGAACACTCTCAATCCCACACCGCTCAGCTTCTTAATTTCCTAGCAGACAAGGGATATAGGGAGTCTCCCCACAAGGCACAGGTTTCCCAGTCTTCTGTCACCTCTCTTGGTTTTTGCCTTACACCCGGGAAAAAGGAAATAACACTGGATAGGAGGCAACTCCTCTCTGATCTTCCAGTGCCCCATATGAAAGCCAAAATACTATCATTCCTAGAAGTAGCAGGTTATTTTAGGGCCTGGATCCCAAATTATTCTCTTCTATCCAAACCCCTGTATGACCTAGCAAATGGACCCCCTAGTGAATCTCTTGTCTTCTCCCCCATCTACCACTTCTGCAGGCTTCAGCAACTCCTCTTAAAGGCACCTGCCCTTCACCTTCCTGATCTTTCAAGACCATTTCATCTATATGTCCATGAAAAAGGGGGGCAAGCACTTAGGGTCTTAGGTTAAAACTATGGGCCTACATTTGCACCTGTGGCATATTTTCCAAGAAACTAGACTCTACCATTCGTGGGTGGGCCCCTTGCTTAAGAGCTCTGGTTGCTGGACAAATTTTACACAAAGAAGCCTCTAAGCTGACTTTTGGGGCACCTTGAACTATCCACTCCCCACATCACTTGAAAGACCTTTCAGCTTATAAGGGCCTTCAAACCCTTCCTCCATCCAGAGTTCTGTCGCTCCTCACTTTCTTTCAGGAAAACCCTAATATTACTTTCCTCCCATGCTCTGCACTGAACCCTGCCTCACTGCTCCCAATGACTCCCACGTCTAACACACCAACTCATAATTGTTTGGAAACCTTAGATGATTTCCTCCGCTGTCATTGTTCCATTTCTGAGGAACCACTCACCAAGCCTGACCTTATCTGGTTTACTGACAGCAGTTCCTTGAGGCAGAACGGCACTCATTACTCTGGATACGCTGTAGTTTCAGCCACTGAGATTATAGAGGCCAAAGCTATGCCTTCAGGAACTACCAACCAGCAGATTGAACTTATAGCAGCCACTCGTGCCTGCCTACTAGCACAAGGCAAATCCCTCACCCTCTATACTGATTCAAAATATGTCTTCCAGATCTTATTATCCCATGCTTCAATATGAAAGGAGCGAGGCCTACTTACCACCAAAGGTAATGCGATCACTAATTCGGCTCTTTTAACCAATCTGATAGAGGCCTCCCACTTACCCACCCAGTTGGGAGTTGTCCATTGTAGGTCACATCAGAAGGACGGCTCTCTTATCACTGAGGGCAATGCCAAAGCTGACCAGGCGGCACGAATGGCTGCTACCACTTCCAATTATGGCCCCCATGGGGGACATATTATGGCCACTTTAGACAGCTCATCTGAAGCCCCTACTTCTTCCAGTAAGAACAAAAATCTTTTCAAGTTCCTTCATACTCTACACCATTCCAATTCTCAGTCTTTGACCCTTTTTTTACAGAGCTTCTTCTCCCTCAACCCTTCTGACATAGCCATGCTAGAGAATATAGCCTCTAATTGTCAGATCTGTCAGCGGACCAACCCTCATACTCCTTTAAGGCCCAAACCTTTCCCTTTCCACCAAGCCCGGAGACACATTCCCGCTGCTGACTGGCAAGTAGACTTCACCAACATGCCCACAGTATGGCACACTAAATACCTCCTTGTCTTTGTGAACACTTTCTCTGTTTGGGTTGAGGCATTTCCCACTTCCAATAAAAAGGCTTCCACTGTAGCTTCAATCTAACTGACAGACATCATCCCCAGGTTTTGTATGCCGACTTCCCTACAATATGACAATGGCCCTGAGATTATTTCTAGGATCACAAAAAAGGTCTCTCAAGCCCTCTCTTTCAAGTGGCATTTCCACTGTCCATATTACCCCCAGGCTTCAGGGAAAGTGGAAAGGGTAAATCGTACTCTGAAGGAAGTCCTTACCAAATTGACAATGGAATTAAACTTAGACTGGGTCAAAATCCTTCCCTTGGCTTTGCTTCGAATCAGAGCTCTCCCTAAGAAACCATCTTTACTGTCTCCCTTTGAGATAATGTATGGAAGACCTCTTATACCCCCTGGGTTGGTCATTTCACAAGGACATCTCACCCGAGATTTGTCTTTGCCTCTCTTTTTTCATCTCTGCTCGGAACACTGGAAATATCAGAACTGGCTTCTTCAAGACCCAGTCTCCTCTCCAAACACTCCTCCCTTAACACCTGGGAGTCTAGTCTATTATAATACCCCAGAGGAGAAAGGGACTCTTGCACCAAAATGGGAAGGCCCCTATCCTGTCATTCTCTGTAACCCCACCGCCGCCAAACTCTCCTTATCAGACAACCATCTCACTCCCTGGATTCCCATTTCTAGGTTGAAGCCATATCACCAGGAGGCCCCAACTGCTGACGACAGGACCACCCCAGAGGAACTCCAAGAATCACCTCCTGAACCTCCCCTTTACTCCTGCTTTCCACACCCATCTCACCCATTTAAGTTGCGGCTCACACGGTGTTCCCTGCAGCCCAATTCCTCTTAAAGAAGGCACAATGAGCTCTCCCAACACCCTAGTCTTCTCTAACTGCTTGTTTTTTTGTACTCTGCTTCTTTTCTGTGCTCTGTTGGGACTTGTCTTTACCCTCCTAACCTACCATGTATTTATTCACTCTTCGGGAACGATACTCAGAACATGGCATGCAGAAGGTCCGCGCAGTGGATGCAACTACTTGCTTCATCCACAACTGCACCTCTATTCCCCTAAAATTGTCACCTTCAAGGACCTTCGTCCCTGGTAGCTGGAACTGGCCTTTCATTTGCTTCCTCTTTAATCAAACCAAAGACTATTGTCATTGGTGGCCTGAGATATATAATGGGTGTCCCTATTGGTCATGCAGGTTCCATGATGAACGTGGTAGCTGTTCTTACCACTCACTTGGCTACCCTGAAGGGTGGACTTCTAGTTACCTAAAGTGGCATAAAGGCTCTTCATCCGATAACAATGGATCATATACTTCAGATACACCTGACCCCAAGGCCAAACGTTGGGGCTATGTTGAGTTTGCTGTCTATGCTCGGACAACCTCAGCCAGACCCACAGGGTGGATGACTGTTGGCCGCACCCTGATTACGCCACCTAAGGCAACCATCCAGGTAGTCGAACACATTAAGGAGTCAGAATCGAAACTTCGAGATCTTATCCATAGCTCATCCAAAGAGGATTCAGAGCCTTCAACCCCCTAAGGTCCCCCTTCCACATGGCTCAATTTGCTACACCAAACTCTTCGATTATTAAACTCCTCCATTCTTTTGGTGCCTACTTCTCAGTGCTTTCTCTGTGCTTCACTTAGTCGTCCACTTCTAGCAGCGGTCCCATTAGCGGCAGGAAATATTTCAGCAAAAACCTACAATTTCTCTAAGTAAGGACAACCCCTACATGTGACACATATCCCACTGTGGGAAAGTTATTCCAACAATACTTTATTTCCTTTCATCTGTATCCACCTGCCAATAATGAATCCTATACCCATTTGTTCCTTGAGCTATAGCACCCCATAGAGCCCTGCGTTTATGCAACCTGGACATTTCATCTGGTGTAATTGGTCTTTAAGTACCTCAACGATCAATGTCTCTGGCACCTGTATCTTGGTTACAGTAGTTCCTCTGCTTTCTTTGTATACTCCCACTGAATTCCGACAGTTGGCCCTACCTTCCAGCACCCGTAGGGCAGTCTTTCTGCCGGTTCTGGTAGGCCTCACTTTAACAACCTCAGTGGCGAGTCTCGGTCTCTCTGGTGGAGCTATAGGTCATGCTCTATGGGCATCCAATGACGTGCAACAAAAACTGCAGGAAGCACTCGATACCACTGCTGAGTCTCTTGGCTCCTTGCAGTGGCAGGTTACTTCATTGGCACAAGTGGCTTTACAGAACCGAAGGGCAATTGATCTTCTCACTGCAGAAAAAGGGGGTACATGCCTATTCCTCAGAGAGAATGTTGCTATTATGTTAATGAATCTGGGCTAATAAAAAAAAAGTTGTTAAATTGCAGGAATTATCGTCCCAATTGCTCAAACCTACCTCCTCCAATCCCATAACGAGGTTCTTCCAATCCTATCTTGCCATGTACTTACTACCTCTCTCTGGGCCCCTTATTGGGATGCTCCTTTTTTGTGCTCTCTTGCCCTGCATAATGAAGTTCCTTCAAACCCAACTGCAAAAAATTCGTAATCAAACTTTCAACCAGCTTTTGCTTAGGCACTATCAGCCTCTGATGACCGACGAACCCCCAACATCTCCAAGAGAACAGTTCACTCCGTGATGAAGCTCACTACCAGGCACGATGGAATGCAATGGACATCAGACAGTGGGAGACAACAAGCTCGGAAAACCTCTTAATCTGCCATCCTGGATTCTTGAATCTTTATCACCTTCTAAGCTTCCTCATGGCCCTTGGCCTCTTCTATGTCACTCCCCCAACATGGAACTTCTGCCAAAAATTGACCTTTGCTTTAATTTTTATCTTCATTCTGTTTTTATTCACTCTGATCTTCTTCAGGTCCTGTGGCACCTTGTCCAGGCAACGCTTCCAGTATTTTCTAGAGTCTCTGTTACAGGACCAGTGGCTGATACCAACAATCTCCTCCATCCAGGACTGGTTCCATGCCATCGACAACTTGTGGCTTCAGGGAACTTTCATTGACTTCACCCCTACGGAAGTAGCTGTCTATAGCCACTGGGTTTTATTTCTTGCTTTCATGATATTCCCAGACCTGCCCCCTGAGCATTCCTCCCCTTCCCTTTCTAGGCCTCACAGCACCCCCACACAGCAGGAAGCAGCCGGATCTAAAAACGACGCCCCACTTCCTAAGAAAACAAAAAGGGAGGAATGTTGGGAAAAGTATAAATGGCAGCCATACCCCAGAGAAAAACCCCAACATGGTGCCTAAGGACTTCTTCTTCCTACCTTCTTCATTTCTGCAGTGGTGAGAAAAGTTCCCGCCCTTGTGAACTCTCCCGCCAGTGCCAATTTCAAATCTCACTGGTGGAGAACCTTAACCCCAATGAGAACTAATTCCTGGGTTCTGGAGATGATATCTGAAAGAACTTGCTTTCAATAAACGGGTTGCTGCCATTTATCTAAGCCCTACCATCTCCCCCTTAGTTCTATATAATCACACAGCTTTTTTGCAATAAAATTGGAATTCTCCCTTTGAAGTGTCTTTGCGTGGGGAATTATTTCACTCATGATCAGCAACATGACATCCAAAGGTTCTCCAGTGCCACCTGGTCATGGAAATTTCAGAAATTTTTTGGTATTTATTTAGCCATTTTTGAAGGATGATGTTGGAGGCACTGTGGGTTTCAATTCATGCAGGAACCATTATATGGTAAGGAAGCTCATTTCAATGAAATCTCTGGAGAACACTCACAGGCAAGCATTCCCAAAGAGTGGCCAAAAGGTCACATGAAGCCAGGATCATTGAGGTCTACAATGTGAGTTCCATGTGTGTTTAGACTCTCAACTATGGCTGCCAAGTCTTTTAGAATAAAATCATGTGATATCCTGGCTGAGATTCCCAGTGCAATCTGGAAAGCCACCCTGGCCCTCGATCTCAGTTTCCAAGGGCGATTCTCATGCGTGGCCTCCTAAAATCCCAACACATTACATGGCAATACTTCTCTGAGGTCAGTTTCAGAACTCAGTCTCTAAGAGGAATCACACCAGAGTTCAAGCCCAGGTGGATCCAGTCATCTCTTTCAACCGCTACACAAATGACCACAATTAAAACCAAAACACTCCCACATGGCCATCATCTTCTTCCATATAGACACTAATCATAAACTCTGGCTGGAGTTTTCCATGAGGGGTGCAGCCCAAGACAGTCTCAAAAATAAGCTCTCCTGCCCCTCATTTGCCTAAATTCACGGTGGCCTGGACACCCATCCTGTGAACCAGGAGTTATCAAATAGGCCAGGTGTTAATACTGCTCTGCATCTCCAATTTGAGGCCTACTGACTGTCAGGTATAGATTCTTTATATGATTTGGAGTCATGAGAAAACCCAAAAACCTATGGGCTAGCCTCTGCAGGGCTTTGAATAAATAATTTGACCCAAAGAATCCCTATTAACACTTGATGGGGGTCAGGAAACTTACAAATGAATGTGAGAAACTTCATTCACAATAACTGCTCTTTTGGCCATTGTGGTTTTGGGTGCACTCATGGCATATCTCTTTACATAAATCAGGTGCTGAGAATCTAAGCCACAACCTCACACAGGGCCAGGAGGTTTATTCAGACACATTCCTTTCCAAAGCAATTAAGCAAAGAGCAACAGGTGATGCCCATTCATTTGCATTTGAAACTGTTTTCTTCAGGCTTCACAATGGGG
The DNA here is from genome assembly GCF_048772815.1 of Callospermophilus lateralis. Taxonomy (NCBI): domain Eukaryota; kingdom Metazoa; phylum Chordata; class Mammalia; order Rodentia; family Sciuridae; genus Callospermophilus; species Callospermophilus lateralis. The sequence goes on along the minus strand of NW_027512627.1, from coordinate 334,069 downwards.
TGGCCTTAGGCAAAGACCTTCCTGACATTCAGGGCAACAGAACAATTGATAAGCAAAAGGCCGAAAGCAGGGTTTCTCCACTGAGACTTTCTTGGTCACACTGATATCTGAGTTTTCTGAGATGCTCGCCATTCACTTCAGCTATCCAGTACATGGCCATGTCACAGATCTTGGTGGTGGTACATATTTTGGACACAAAACCATGAGCCTATTCTGGAGAGTGGCTAGAATTCCGGAAGGAAACAGAAACTTAGGAAGATAGCAGGTGTTGCCCATGGATAAGGCAAGCCTCAGTTCATTCATAAGTTGGGCAAGATGAATGCTGGGAATCTTTCTACTATACAGGACACATCAATTGTTGCATTCTCTTTTCTAATATCTACAACCACGGACACAGTGGATACACAGACATAGAAACACTCGCCTTGTCAAACTACTTACTAGAAAAAGTCCACTCCAAAACAAACAAACCACCTTTCCTACCTATTCTCAGATCATGAGACAAAACCTGAATCACACCCACAAAGGCACATCCTTCCCCCATGTAACTCTGTGACTATCCGGAGTGTCCTTTGAGTGGTGGGCCAAACTATGTTCCCCCAAAATGGCCTGTCCTATCTCAGATCTGGTCTCCTTGGCCAACTCTGTGAAGTTGTCAGGAGCCAGCAGTGAACCACCACCTGCTTTCTCAGGAAAGGACCCTATTCAGAGCTCTCCTGGTATTTGGCCATCCTCACATCTGTAGGTACCAAGAAAGACTGACACTCTCCTTGGTAAATCCAAAAAAATGAGCCAATGGGTATTGGACTGGACTGGCTCCAGGAGCCTGGCTTCTTGGATCCGAAGTTCAGAAAGTTCCATCACCAAGAAAGTGAGGTAGATCACTTCTTCAGGAACTGAATGAGGTCACTGCCTTGACAACCACTTTGTACGAACAGTTGCTTTCAAGGGTCCCATGAGATGGAGGCTGCCCCTACTTCATGTGACATTTTCATAAGTTAGAATGGTATATAAACCATGGGCACTCGGGAACCGCTCTCCACCTAGGACTGGTTTGGTCCATCTTCTCTACATTAAGAAGAGAGAGGCTGATTCATACACATCCCTTCATGCTGACGAGGTTGTTTGCCATAGAAGATGACTTTTCTCTCTCAGTCTTTCATAGCTGCCTACATCTTCTCAAAAGATCATTTCTGCATGGACCTTTGATGTTCTCAACAGGTGGAAGATGCCCTACATTCCTGTATTGTAAAACTAACCCTGTCCCTGCTCTTCTGTAAAGTTTGATTGAGAGAACAGTGTATGGTTTGGGTTAATAACATGTTCAATTTGGGTTAGGAATATTTCTGCATGACAAATAATGGTATTGGGAAACTATGATATTTACAAGAATATATAGGTGAAATATAAGTATAAAAATAGAAATCTAGGGAAGATATGTAGCCCAGAAGGGCATTGGGCCCTTAATTGGTACACATAGCTTTGAATGATGTTCTGCAAAAATGTCTCAGATAAATCTATATACAATGGCATAGGAGCTTGTATCTTGGATGATTGAATGTCGAAGAGAACATCCACTCAAAAAGAGATAGTCGGTAGGATTAGGAAGATAGTCGGTAGGTTTAGAAAGAAGAGTGAGTATAGGATTTAGAGCAAAAGATCTTAAGCAATAGGGTTTCGGGTAGACAGTGAATGTAAAAGTCAGCATATGTGAAGAGTCAGTCACAATGATGAACAGGGGAAAATATGTAGGAATACAGACATAAATAGAGACATTACTAAATCAGGCAAAGTATAAAGTGAGTGATAGGATTAGACATTGTCAACAGGCTTGAGGTTGAATATATAATCTTAGGAAGAAACAAATATGTAGTCACCAGTACGATTGACATTTCAGAGCATTAGGAAACCTGGACATGGAAGGTTTTAGTAATCCATGCTCACTTTTCATTTAGTCTTTGGTACAATCTTAAGAGTGACCTTTGCTTTTTTGGTCCAGAATATTACTGTGATAAAATGTATATGTAGATCAGATGACATGAGTATTTCTTCGACCATTTCTGGCAGCAATATTTAAAATATGTATAAATTAGTATTGGGGGTACAACGAGGTGTACCCTGTGTCTATAAATATAGAGATAATGCATGAATAGATCATATAGTTAATAAATAATATAACTGGTTCCACTTTAAATAATGGATTGAATTGATATCTGAAAATATATAAGAAATCATATATTGATATAGAATCATTCATAACAACTAGTTATACGTCTAATTGTAATCTTAGTGTTATGGTTTATCATGAAGAGTGTGTGAGTTTTGCTTCAAAAGTGATTATGGAAATCGAAAATAATGTGTTTGGAAAGAAGTCTCATGAAAAGACCAGTCAGACACATGGAGGAATACATGTTTCTGAAGCAGAAAGTGATTGAAAGTGAAATAAATGCCTATAAATTTGTGAATGTGTGGATGAAATATATATGCTATAATGTGCATTAACTCAAGAAATAGAAATGTACCAGTGTTGAATAAAAATGAACTTCAAAATAAATGTCATGTCCCATAGGAATCTACTTGCATTGATATTAAACTGGGTTAGTTACTGTAGAAATATTAGCATTTATATGCACTATTCACTGAAGTTAGTTTTCAATACTAGGAAACAAATATGTATTTCAGGTGAATGAATATTTCTGAGAATAATCTTGTGAAAATTTGATTATATATCCACATATATGAACAAGAATAAATTTAGGGAGTGTATAATAAGACACATATGTTAAATATTATGAAATATCTGGAGAGTATATATATATATATATATATATATATATATATATATATATATATATATGCCAATCTAATTACACAGTGAAATATATATCATCCACAGATCCAAAAATATTCATTTTAGTAGATATGGATTTATGTATAACTTTTTTTAACTAGGAAGCTCCCCCATAGGTTGAATTTTCAGTTCCTACATCGTTTAGGAGGAGTGATCTCTTCTCACAGTTTGTATCTGCCAAGTCATGTAACTCATGAAAATTTGCGTGTGATACCAGGTAGGATTCTATATGTGCATATAAAAATACATGTGCTGAATAGACTACAGAGAAAGGGAGACAGGAATTCACATATTTGTTAACATTAAAAGAACATGGAGAACTATTTCAATTATAAATGGACTAGATTTATAACTCCTACCCTATATAATGCAAAACGCAAGTCCAAAAATACAACATGCCTCCTCTGAACTGCTTGTATTTCTATTCTGTTTCGGTTATTTTTCTCCATCATATTATGATTAGTACTCAGAATCTATTAGGGTATGTGTTAGTGTCAGGGATTCAGTATTTCAAATGTAAAATAGAAAAAGGAATCCAATGTGTATACAAATATGTGCTAAACAAAATCTTCCCACTCTCATCCAGAACAATTCCTTGACATTACCTTCGCCCAAAGTAAGACACAATTAGAAGAGAAGAGTTAGAAAATCTGTGAATATATATATGGAATGGAATATGCTCAGGGGTTTACAACCTTGGCAGTGGTAGAGGAGTTTCCAAAAGTATGGGACAGGGTAAAAACTCCATAAACATGGAGCTCTGCTGGCCTAAATACTTCTTGAGAAACTGCCTCTGAGGTTGGGCACTTGAAATATATGTTGTTGTCAGGAGCTTTAGCTGCTTTCTAGTGAGACCATCAAATCTGTGTCTGCATCTATGTGACCTGGAGGAAATGGTTTCTTATTTTCCAAAGAAACATGAGGCAGCAGTGCTGAATTCTCTCTTTGTAAGTAAACGGTGACCATTGGGGGATAAGTGTCTTTTCATGTGGACTGTGAAGCCATTTGGTCATCTTCTATTTTCGTGGTGTTTCTTGCTGCTGCACTGGGACTTTGGCAATTGCTTCATGAAATTAAAGGAGTTCAACTGGGACACAGTTCTGGAGGCAAATCTGTCATGTGTGGTGAGTCAGCGTCTGCAGGAGAATGCAGCAACCAGGCTTCTAACGCACATAGCTTGGCCCCATGTCCATAGCAACCTGATTCTGAACATTGCCCGGAAACATCTCCATATAACAAGATGCCTTTTCATGTAAGGGTCTGCTGGCTGCACCATGTCAGTCACAAGCCATTTGGAAGCCAATGGCAGATCCACATGGCCCAAAAACAAATTTTTTATCACACACCTTCCCACCACTGCTCTAGGCACATTACTCAGCAGGTTCCAACTTACTGGCATCTCTGTTCTACACCATTTTCATGAAGCCGAGTCAATCAAGGCACTGTCTGGTACACTCATGATCAGCAACATCCAAAGGTTCTCCAGTGCCACCTGGTCATGGAAATTTCAAAAATTTCATGGTATTTATCAAGGCATTTTTCAAAGATGACGTTGGAGGCACTGTGGGTTTCAATTCATTCAGGAACCATTAAATGGTGAGGAAGCTCATTCCAATGAATGCTCTGGAGAACTCTCACAGGCAAGGCTTCCCAAAGAGTGGCCAAAAGGTCACATGAAGCCAGGCCCATTGAGGTCTACAATGTGACGTCCATGGGTGTTGTGACTCTCAACTATGGATGCCAAGTCTTTCAGAATAAAATCATGTGATATCCTGGCTGAGATTTCCCGGGCTCTTTGGAAAGCCACCCTGGGCCTAGATCTCTGTTTCCAAGGGTGATTCTCATAGGTGGCCTCCTAAAATCCCAACAAAATTAATGGCAATACTTCTCTGAAGTCAGTTCCAGAACTCAGTCTATAAGGGGAATCACACCAGAGTTCAAGCCCAGGTTTTCTCAGTCATGTCTTCCAACCGGACACAAATGACCAAAATTAAAACCAAAACACTCCCATATGGCCCTCATCTTCTTCCATATAGACACTAATCATAACCTCTGGCTGTAGGTTTCCATGAGTGACGGAGTCCAGGAGAGTGGCCAAAATAACTCCCTTGCCCTCATTGGTGTAACATCAGGGTGGTCTGGACACCCTTCATGTGAACCAGGATTGATCAAATATGCTAGACGTTAATACTTCTATGCTTCTCCAATTTGTGGAAAACTGAGTATCAGGTATATAGTTTTATGTGATTTGCCGTCATGAGAAAACACAAGCACCTCTGCAGGTCTTTGAAGAACTCATTTGACCCAAGGGATCCCTATTCTCACTTGATCGAGTTCAAGAACTTTAAAGATAAAGGCGAGAGACTTCATCCACAATGACTGCTCTTTTGACCAATTTGGTTTTGGATGCACACATGGGATCTCTCTTTACATCCATCAGGTGCTGAGAATCTGAGCCACAACCTCACATAGGGCCAAGAGGCTGATTCAGACACATCCCTTTCCAAAGCAATTAAGCAAAGAGCCACAGGAGATGCCCATTCATTTCCATTTGAAAACTTTTTCTTCAGTCTTCACAAAGGGGTGGCATGAGGCAAAGACCTTCCTGACATTCAGGGCAACAGAACAATAGGTTAGCAATAGGCCAAAAGCAGGGTTTCTCCACTGAGACTTTCCTGGTCACACTGATATCTGAGTTTTCTGAGATGCTCGCCATTCCCTTCAGCTATCCTGTACATGGCCATGTCACAGAGCTTGGAGGTGGTACATATCTTGGACACAAAACCATGAGCCAATTCTGGAGAGTGGCCTGAATTCAGGAAGAAATCAGGAACTTAGGAAAATAGCAGGTGTTACCCATCCATACGGCAAGCCGCATTCCATTCATAAATCGGGCAGGAAGAATGCTGGTAAGCTTTCTACTAGACTGGACACATCAATTGCTGCATTCTTTTTTTTCTAATGTCTACAACCATGGACACAGTGGGATACACAGACATAGAAACCTTCGCCTTGTCAAAACCCTTATTAGAAACCGTCCACTCCAAACCAAACAAACCGCCTTTCCTACCTATTCTCAGAACATTAGACAAAATCACAAACACACACCCACACCCACAAAGGCACCTCTTTCCTCAAAGTAGGTCTCTGACTATCGTGTGTGTCCTCTGACTGCTGGGCCATACTATGTTCCCATCAAATGGCCTGTCTTGTCTCAGATCTGGTTTCCTTGGCCAACTCTGTGAAGTTGTCAGGAGACAGTGGTGAGCCACTTACTGCTTTCTCAGGAAAGGCCACTCTTAAGATCTTTCCTGTCATTTGGCTATCCTCACATCAGTAGGTAGCAAGAAAGACTGACTCTGTCCTCGGTAAATCAAAAGAAGTGAGACCACTGGGACTGGGACTGGGACTAGATTTGTGTGCCTGGCTTCCTAGATCCCAAGTTCAGAGAGTTCCATCACCAAGGATGTGAGGTGCGGTCACTTCCTTCAGGAACTGAATGAGCTCACTGCCTTGGCAACCACATTGTCTTAACATTTACTTCCAAAGGTCCCATGAAATGGAGGCTTCCCCTACTTTATGTGACACTTTCACAAGTTAGGATGGTATATCAACCATTGGTAACTGGGAACAGCTCTCCACACAGGCCTGGTTTGGTCCTTCTTCTCTACATAAAGAAGAGAGAGGCTGATTCAGACACATCACTTCATGCTGACCATGTTGTTTGCAAAGGAAGATGACTTTTGCTCTCTCAGTTCCTTCATAGCTACCTACATCTTCTCTAGAGATCATTTGTGCATGGACCTTTTAGTTTCTCAGCAGTTGGAAGATTTCCTTCATTCCTGTATTTTAAGACCAACTCTGTCCTTGCTCTTCTCTTATGTTAGATTGAGGGAACAGTGTATTGTTAGGGTTAATAACAGGTTCGATTTTGAATAGAAATCATTCTGCTGGATGAATAATGGTATTGGAAACCTGCAATATTTACAAGAATATATAGGTGAAATATATGAGTATGAAAACAGAAATCTAGGTAAGATTTGAAGTCCAGAAAAGCATTGAGCCCTTGATTTCAGTATTAAGCTTTGATTTATTTTCTGCACAGATGGGATACTTTGCTTTGAATTATGTTCTGCAAAGATGTCTCAGATAAATTGATATATAATTGCATAGGACCTTGTAACTTGGATGATTGATTGTAAAAGAGAACTTCCAGTCAAAAAGGAGTAATCGGTAGTATTAGGAAGATAGTCGGTAGGTTTATATAGGAGAGTGAGTATAGGATTTGGACCAAAAGTTCTTTAGCTATAGGGTTTCGGGTATACAGTGAATGTAAATGTCAGAACATGTGAAGAATCAGTCACAATGCAGAACTGGGGAAAATATGTAGGAATGCAGATATCAATAGAGACTTTAGGAAATCTGGCAAAGTATAGTTGGTTGTGAAATGTTAATAAAATAGGTACTTGTCACTTCCTGTTTTTCTGTATGCTTAATAAAACACTGTTGAAATCTTGAGAACTGTTTTCTAATCTTTTTCCCAGAATGTGCTGTACCCAACTGCCAAACTGCAGAATGTACTCCCTCACCCAGTTGCACGCAAACTGCTCACTCGCCCAGACTCATCAATAAACTTCCCTCCCTGCCCACTTCAAGAAAAGTATATGAGCTCTGCTCTATTCAAATTAGCTCTGAGCCCCAGCATGCTGGACCCACAATAAACCCTTTGCTTTTGCATGAGAGAGTCTCTTGGTGGTCTCTTCCCCCAACGCTCTCCCGACCTTTATATATGGAGGTTCCTTCGAGATCCGGCAGGGGCGGAAGAGAGACCTCAATGGGCTACTCTCAGGGAAAGTAAGGCGCCTCTTTCTGGTTTCAGGTTTCAGGTTAGGGCTTGGCAAAATGGCTGTTGATGAAGTTGCATGAGCTCTCTTTGACGGTGGCTGGCAGATGTGTCACAGAGCCACAGGCTCTGGGGGACGCCACAGAGGACTCGGGAATCAAGGAACAATAGTCTCCTCGACTCAGTGATGTTTTGTTTCAGATTCGGTATTGCCAGCCCATCGGGTTTTGCCGGCTGCTCAGTCTTGGTCTCAGTGTTGGACGTTCATTGCCTGTCTTTATTATCTTGTCTTGTCTGTGTCGTGAGAGTTGCTTTTACTGTTTGTGTATCTTTCATTATGGGACAGGTCACTTCAATGCCTCTGTCTCTGACCTTGATCACTGGACCAAAGTCCGCTTAAGGGCTCAGAATCTTTCTTTTTCAGTAAAACGCTGGACCTGGCAGACTCTCTGTGCCTCAGAATGGCCCACCTTTGCATTCGGATGACCCCTAGAAGGATCTTTCTACTTCGCACTAATTTAATAAGTCAGAGATATTGTCTTACAGCCAGGGCCACATAGCCATCCCGATCAACAGCCATATATCTTAACTTGGCAGGACCTCTGCAAATCTCCTCCTCCATGGGTGAAGCCTTTCCTTGCCATGTCCCCGCTCCTACTCTTTTCCCCACGATCTCTCAAACCCTCTGCTCATCCTCCTCCTCCACCCTCTGTTCTCCCTGAGTCACAAGATTTGACTCTACTGGACTCTCATCCCCCTCCTTATCTTCTACCCTCATCCCACAACCCCCAACACCCTCTAAGTGATTCCCCTGCTGCTGACTCAGCCTCTCCGCCATTGGAGAAAGATAAGCCAGCCCAGCGCACTCCAGATAACTCCCCTGCAGCACACACAGCCCCTCCTCCCTTGGAGGAAGCTGGCCTGGCTAAAGGAACTCGACAGCGTCAAATGATTTAAAACCCTGAAACTTCCGTGTTGCTCCCCCTCCATTCCTATGGGCCAATGATTGACAACGGCCATGGAGGAAAAATGCAAGCCTACCAGTATTGGCCTTCTCCTCTTCAGACCTATATAAATGGAAAAATAACAATCCTCCTTTTACCAAGGACCCAACCTGGCTCTCAGGTCTGGTTGAGTCATTGATGTTTTCACACCAGCCTACTTGGGATGACTGCCAACAACTCATAGGGACTCTCTTCATGACAGAGGAACAAAAGAGAATCCTCCTGGATGCTAGAAAACAATATCCTCGGACTAGATGGGTGACCAACACAACTTCCCAACATAATCAAAGCCGGCTTTCTCTTGAAACGACCCAAGTGGGACCCCAACACATTTGAAGGTAGGGAGCATCTGTCCACTTATCACCGGGCTCTAATAGTGGGTATCTTAGTGGCCGCTAGGCGACCAACTAATTTGGCCAAGGTAAGAGAGATTATTCAAGGGCCTGGTGAATCTACCTCTAAGTTCCTAGAGAGAACTATGGAGGCATATAGGAGATATACTACTTTCGATCCTCAGGCAGAGGATCAAAATGCATCTGTCACAATGGCCTTTATTGGGCAAGCTGCCCTAGATATTAAAAGAAAGTTACAATGCTTAGATGGATTACAAGATATGATTTTGAGAGATTTAGTTAGAGAAGCCAACAAGGTATACTATAAGAGTGAAACTGAGAAAGAGAAGGGAGCAAAGGGAGGATGAGAGAAGCAAAAGATAGACTAAGGCATTGACTAAGGTCCTGGTCACAACAACAAACAGGCCAGAAATTAAGAAACAGAGAGACAGAAAGGGATACCTGGGCCCACACTAGAGGCCACCCCTGGCCTCAGATCAATGTGCCTACTCTAAAGAAAAAGGACACTGGGTCAAAGAGTGCCCTAGAAAGAGACAGCCACGCCAGCCAGACATTCTGACTCTGGAGGATGACTAAGAAAGTCGGGGCTCAGATCCTCTCCCCGACCTCAGGGTAACTTTTGAAGTGGAGGGGACCCCAGTAAACTTTGAAGTAGATACAGGGGCAATATACTCAGCCCTTAAGGCCCCATTGGGCCCTCTATCAAATAAAAGGTCTCTAATTCCAGGGTCTAAATGCAGTAAATATCAGACTTTGACAACTAAGGGGACCATGGACCAGGGAAAAGGATAAATCCATCACTCCTTCCTAGTAATCCCAGAATGCCCGGCCCTATTGATGGGCAGAGATCTGCTCACCAAGCTCTGGGCCAAAATAACTTTTAACCCTGAAGGCCCCCAAGTGGAATTTCTAAATCCTTCAGTAAATACTCCTATAATCATGGCTCTAACTATGTCAGTAGCAAATGTTCATCAACTCACTCATCTTTGTTCAAAGAAACTGCATTCATTCCTGAAAGATCAAGAACAGAGTTTTCCACTAACCGACTCACAGTGAAAGAAAATAACTGAATGGGTAACAAAAGCCTGTCAGGTCCATCAATTGGTTAATACTTACCCTTCCAAGCTTCCTGCAGGAAAGCACCTACGAGGAACCATACCAGGAAAATTCTGGGAAGTGGACTTTACTGAAATTAAGCCAGCAAGGTATGGACTTAAATATCTTCTAGTCTTTGAAGATACATTTTCAGGACGGATTGAAGCCTTCCCCACAAAAAAAAGAAAGAAAAAAGAAAAAAAAAAGAAACAGAGCAAATGGTTGTCAAGAAGATCCTGGAAGACATTTATTCTCCCCTTGACGACCAGTAGTCTTAACCCTCATCAGCCCCTTAAGCAGCGATGGCTGATCACAAATCCTACTGGAAAAGAAGTATGGTCTATCTCACATACAGCCCCCTTATGGACCTGGTGGCCATCTCTCCACCCAGACATTTGTCAGCTGGCTATAGGTCTTTCCTATTGAGATATCCCTGATGAAGAGGATCCCACTAAAATTCCATTAAATCCCTTCGGTACCATAGAAAATGGAAACAAACATTATGGATGTAGGGACACGTGAGCCAGATGCAGGTTGGCTAGCCTAGATTACTATGTTTGCCCGGCAGAGTATCAAAGCCACAAACAGTCACGGCTGTGCGGGGGGGAGAGCAGACTTCTTCTGTAAGTCATGGGGCTGTGAGCATACAGGGACTGCCAGATGGAACCCAAACTCCTCATCAAATTCTGTAAAGAGCATTGGCCATATTACCAATTAGATAACCAAAATCGATGGCCCCAAGAGGGGTCTCTATATCCTCAAATTCTGCGTGACCTTTTAAACTTCTGAAAGTCCTCAAAAGGGTAAAAGGAGATTCCCGTATGTGGAGGCCTTCTCCCTCCTTTGCTCACATCCTGAACTATGCTTCTCCAATAGATGCTTACCCTCAGCCTTCTGCTCCAGACTCTCTGCTGTCACTCCCACCTCAGCAACTTGATTTCTGCCCTCCAATATCTAGATTAAAAACCCAAATCTCCGCCAGTTCTCAGACCATTGCCCCCTTGCTGAGGTAGCAGGTACTGAGGTACCACTCCACTCACTCACTACTCTCTTCTCCTGTCAGTGCCCGCACTGGGTCCCTCCAGGTCCTCTTACCAGCTAATGCAAAGCTCAAACCCACTGAGGAGAACCCTCAGACCCTTATCCAAAATGTAATGAAAATGGCCTTTAATGTTGCTTTGTCATCACTGAAAACAGGTTACTAAAAATTTAAAGTCCCTCACAGGCTTTTTGGGATACTCACTCCAGTTTCCCCCTCTGTTCTATCTGTTCTACTGCTCAAATTTTTCTTGCTATTAAGATCCCAAAGCCCTCTCCCAATATTCTTTTACATCTCTCCTTCCTCATTCTCAGATCCACGGAAGTTGCTCTCATCCCTGCCTTCCAAGTCGTCCCCCTCTGTACCAGGTCCACAGAAAAGTCTTAATTAACCTTCTCCAGAAGTCTTCACCATGGCTGATTTACGACTTTCAGCAAAAGAGTCCCTATAAAAGAGATCACTGTAGATAAACTTCCTATTTTCGTGTTGCCCTGGTCTCCTTGGAAACTGGCTAAAAAAAACCAGCACTCCTAATCTAGACACACCCTTAATAGTTTTTCACAAAATATGTGAAAAAAAGGCCTCTGGCCTTGAGCTGGGGCTTCACAGAGATGGCTACATTTCTAAGACAAAGAAGTTACAAACTGGGCTGCATGGAAACAGCTGGCAGGTTGAAAAAAAAGAAAGGGAAGAAAAAGCTCTCCCCCACATAGGTGTCCTTGAAAAGTTAACTTGCCCCAAACTGAGGAAAAAACAGAAACGAAAACTGCTTTTTGTGAACTTCTGCAGACTGTGAACTTCTGAGCCCCTTTCCTTACGTGTTGTGTACAAAATTCTGAAACTACCTAAACTTGGGTTTCAGGGGATTAATTGATTACAACAGAAGCAATGCCCCCTGAATCTGGTTGCAACCAAAAAAGACTGTTTTCCTGTCTTTGGTGCTATCTTAGGTGCCTTGCCTTGTCCGTCCCTACAACAGTATAATTCTATATACTTAAACACTGTTTATGTTTTCATGAAATGGTCAACAGATGTGATTAATTGTGTAATGGTGCAGATGTTTCCCAGAGTGCTCTATCATGATGCAGGTTCATTTGAAGATCAAAGAGGGGGGCATAGAACACTGTTTCGCTGAAAACATATGTCCCTCACCTTAGCCATTCTATTACGAATAGTAGTTACTGCAGGGTAGGGCACGGGAACCATTGCTCTGGCCCATGGGACACAACAAATGACCCAAAGCAGCAATAGATCAAAAATTAAAGATATTAGAAACCTCCATCACAGCTTTGAACGAATCTTTAACCTCTCTCTCTGAAGTTGTTTTACAGAACAGTCGAGGGTTGGACCTCCTTTTCATGAGAGAAGGGGGCCTTTGTGCTTCATTGAGGGAAGAATGTTGTTTTTATGTCTACAATACTGGAGTTGTAAAAAAAATCTATGAGTAAATTAAAAAGATGCCTTGAAGAGCGACAACGAGAGAGAGAGAGGCCCAAGAATGGTAGTTTGAGTCTTTTTTTACACAGTCCCCCTGGTTAACTACGTTTTTATCAACCCTAGCCAGTCCAATAATAATCCTCATATTATTGCTAACTATAAAACCCTGTTTTCTCAACCGTGTAATTTCTTTTCTCCAAGCTCAAATTGGACAAATTAAACTTATGGTAATACCCCACTAGCAGACATAGAATGTGACACCCCACAATGATCACTTTTATGATTAAAAGTAGCCAGAAGAAGAAGTGGGGAATGAAAGGTTAATAAAATATGTACTTGTCACTTCCTGTTTTTCTGTATGCGTAACAAAACACTGTTGAAATCTTGAGAACTGTTTGCTAATCTTGTTCCCAGAATATGCTGTCCCCAATTACCAAACTGCAGAATGTACTCCCTCACCCAGTTGAATACAAACCATCCACTCTCCCTGACCCATCAATGAACTTCCATCCCTGCCCTCTGCAAGGAAAGTATATAAGCTCTGCTTAAGCTGTTGTCAGGTCTCTCTGCTCTATTCAAGTGAGCTCTGAGCCCCAGCATGCTGGACCCCCAATAAAACCTTTGCTGTTGCATGAGATAGTCTCTTGGTGGTCTCTTTCTCCGGCACTCGCCCAAACTTTACTTGGATGATTGAATGTAGAAGAGAACATCTATTCAAAAAGTTATAGTCAGTAGGATTAGGAAGATAGTTGGTAGGTTTAGGAAGAAAAGTGAGTATAGGATTTGGAACAAAAGTTCTTTGCCAATAGGGTTTTGGTTAGAGAGTCAATGTAAATATCAACACAAGTGAAGAGTCAGTCACAATGATGAACAGGGGAAAATATGTAGAAAAGCAGATATCAATAGAGACATTAGGAAATCAGGAAAAGAATAAAGTGAGTTATGGGATTAGATATTTTCTACAGGGTTGAGGTTGAATGTATGAGCTTAGGAAGAAACAAAGATGAAGTCAACAATAGGATTGACATTTGAGAGCATTAGCATAGCCCAAGACAGTGTCCAAAATAAGCTCCGTTGCCCTCATTTGCCTAAATTCCCGGTGGCCTGTACATCCTTCCTGTGTACCAGGAGTGATCAAATAGGCCTGACCTTAATATTGCTCTGCTTCACCAATTTGAGGCCTACCGAGTGTCGGGTACACATTCTTTATGTAAATTGGAGAGATGAGAAAACCCAAGCACCTATTGGAAAGCTTCTGAATTAATTTGAAGAAATCATTTGACCCAAATGATCCCTATTCTCACTTGATGGAATTCAGAAACCTTACAGAGGAAGGCAAAAGACTTCATCCACAATGACTGCTCTTTTTTGCCATTTTGGATTTGGATGCACACATGGGATCTTTCTTTAGATCCATCAGGTGCTGAGTATCTAAGTCAAAGAATCACACTGGGCCAAGAGGCTGATTCAGACACACCTCTTTCCAAATCAATTAAGAAAAGAGCCAAAGGTGAATCCTATTAATTTCCATTTGAAAAATCTCTTCTTCAGGATTCAAAAAGCTGTGGCCTGAGACAAAAACCTTCCTGACTCTCAGGGCAACAGAACAATAGGTAAGCAAATGGCCCAAAGCAGGGATTCTCCACTGAGACTTTACTGGTCACACTGATATCTGAGTTTTCTGAGATGCTCGCCATTCCCTTCAGCTATCCAGTACATGGCCATGTCACCGAGCTTGGAGGTAGTACATATCTTGGACACAAAACCATGAGCCTATTCTGGAAAGTGGCCATAATTCAGGAAGAAAACAGCAACTTAGGAAGGTAGCAGGTATTGCCCATCAATAAGGCAAGCCATAGTCAATTCATAAATTGGGCTGGATGAATGCTGGGAAGCTTTCTACGAGACAGGACACATCAATTAATGCATTCTCTTTTCTAATGTGTACAAGTACAAACACAGTGGGATACACAGACATAGAAACACTTGCGCTGTCAAACGACTTACTAGAAACTGTTCACTCCAAATCAAACAAACCGCCTTTCCTACCTATTCTCAGAACATGAGACAAAACCACAAACCCACACCCACACCCACAATGGCACCTCCTTCCCTCAAATAGGTCTGTGACTGTCCGGTGTGTGCTCTGACTGATGGATCATACTATGATCCCCCAAAATGGCCTGTCCTGTCTCAGATCTGGTCTTCTTGGCCAACTCTGTGAAGTTGTCAGGAGCCAGGATTGAGCCACTACCTGCTTTCTCAGGAAGAGCCCCTCTTCCGAGCTTTCCTGGCATTTGGCCATCCTCACATCAGTAGGTACCAAGGAAGACTGACTCTGTCCTTGGTTAATCCAAAAAAGTGAGACCACTGGGACTAGGACTGGGACTGGCTCTGGGTGCCTGGCTTTCTGTATCCCAAGTTCAGAGAGTTCCATCACCAAGGAAGTGAGATGAGATCACTTTCTTCAGGAACTGAATGAGATCACTGCCTTAGCAACCACTTTATCATAACAATTGCTTCCAAAGGTACCATGAGATGGAGGCTGCCCCTACTTCCTGTCACACTTTCACATGGTAGAATGGTATATCACCTGTAGGCAAATGGTAACAGCTCTCCACACAGGCATGGTTTTGTCCATCTTCTCTACATTAAGGAGAGATTGGCTGATTCTGATGCAACCCTTCATCCTGACCAGGTTGTTTGCCATGGAAGATGATTTTTGCTCTCTCAGGTCTTTCATAGCTGCCTACATCTTCTCCAGGGATCATTTCTGCATGGAGCTTTGAGGTTCTCAGCAGATGGAAGATCCACTACATTTCTGTATTGTAAGACCAACACTGTCCCTGCTCTTCTGTAAAATGAGATTGAGGGAACAGTGTATGGTTATGGTGAATAACATTTTCCATTTGGCTTAGGAATCATTCTGCTGGATGATTAATGGTATTGGGAACATGCGATATTTATAAGAATATAGAGGTGTAATACATGTATGAAAAAATAAATCTAAGTAAGATTTGAAGCTCAGAAAATCATTGGGCCCTTGATTGGGATACTTACCATTGAATTACGTTCTCACAGATGTCTCAGATAAATCGATATACAGTGGCATAAGACCTTGTACGTTGGATGATTGAATGTAGAAGAGAATATCCAGTCAAAAAGGGATAGTCAGTAGGATTAGGAAGATAGTCAGTAGGTTTAGGAAGAAGAGTGAGTATAGGATTTGGAAAAAAAGTTCTTCAGCAATAAGTTATCAATTAGAGTGTGAAAGCAAATGTCAGCACATGTGAAGGTTCAGTCACAGTGGTGAACTGTGGAAAATATGTAAGAAAGCAGATGGCAATAGAGACATTATGAAATCAGGCAATGTATAAAGTGAGGGATAGGATTAAACATTTTCAATCGGGTTGAGTTTGAATATATAATCTTAAGAGGAAACAAATATGTAGTCACCAATAGGATTGACATTTGAGAGCATTAGGCAACTTGGACATGGATGATTTTAGTAATCCATATTTACTTTCCATTTAGGCTTTGGTACAATCATAAGTGTGATCTTTGCATTTTGTGTCCAGAATATTTCTGTGATAAAATGTATATGTAGATCAGGTGACATGCGTATTTCTTCCACCATTTCTGGGAGCAATATTTTGAAGACATATAAATTAGTATTGGGGGTACAAAGAGGTGTACACTGTGTCTATGAATATAAAGAAAAAGCATGCATAGACCATACTGTGAATAAATAATATAACTGGTTTTACTCTAAATAATGGATTGAATTGATATCTGAAAATATATAAGAAATCTGATATTGGTATACAATCATTCATTCCAACCAGTTATACATCCATTGGAAATATCAGAGTTATAATTTATCATGAAGGGGATGTGAGTTTTGCTTCAAAAGTGATTATGGAAATCGAAAATAATGTGTTTTGAAAGAGGTCTCAGGAAGAGACCAGTCAAGAAAGATGGAAGAATACATGTGTCCTGAAGCAGGAAGTGATTGAAAGTGAAACAAATTCGTATAAATTTGCGAACTTGTGGATAAAATATATATCCTATGATGTGCATAAACTTAAGAAATAGTAATGTACCAGTTTTGAATAAAAATGAATGTAAAAATACAAATCATGTACCATAGGAATCTACTTGCCTTCATGTTAAACTGGGACAGTAACTCTAGAAATATTAGGATATGTATGTACCATTCACTGAAGTTAGTTTTCAGTACTAGAAAACAAATATGTATTTCAGGTGGATGAATATTTCTGAGAATAATATTGTGAAAAGTTGATTATAAATCCACATACGTGAACATGAATGAATTTAGGGAGTGTATATAAGACACATATATTTCATATTTTAAAAATCTGGAGATTGTATATATATATATATATATATATATATATATATATATATATATATATATATAACAAAACACACACAGAGACATTCAAAAGTAGCAATAGATATGCCAATCGTAATTGATTGAGATATATATATCATCCACAGATCCAAAAATATTCAATTTACTGAACATGGATTTATGTATAATGTTGTTCAACTAGGAAGCTCACCCATTGGTTGAATTTTTAGTTCCAGCAGTGTTTAGGATAGTGATCTCTTCTCACAATTTGTGTCTGCCAAGTCAGCCACCTCACAAGAATGTACATGTGATACAAGTTAGGATTCTATATGTGCATATCAAAACACATCTGCTGAATAGGCTACAGAGAAAGGGAGATAGGAATTCACATATTTGTTAACTTTAAAACACATGGAGAGATATCCAAAATGGCGGCGGGTATGGAGAGATCAAGTCTCTGACCTCTTCAGCTGCGCTGGAATAGGGAGTCATAAACTGTCTAAATACTGTTTGCTCAGGATCACTAGGCAATGATGCACTGACATGAATCTGGGGTGAACAGTCTGGGCCACGCACAACACACACCGGGCCCGGATCGGTTGCATTCAACCTCTGTTTTGCCTGCGTTTCGTGACTCAACACTAACGATCCAGCTGAAATAACTGGTCTGCCCTTCTGAACTTACAGAGGTAGAAGCCAACCTAGCCTTCATAGGCAGTGGCCAAAGGATTGAAACGGGGCATGGGAGAGACAGTCAGGACCCACCAGTTGCATCGGTCACCCGGCAAAGGGAACGAATGATCACCATTTGCATGGGATACCACCATGGCATAGAACTGACGTCAAGGATGGAGGAGATAACTTCATTGAAACCAGCGCGACAGGTTTGTAATTCCCTAGCCATCTCTCTCCACACAGCAGGGAATCCTTAAGGGCCCCTCCCAGCTCTCCCGTAAGGGTCCCTCTCAGCTCTACCATGAGCGCGATAGCCAGACCGAGAAAATCAGGAGTGGCGCGGGACTTGTGGCACAGAACTCCAGGCTACCGCTCCCACCACTGCTGACAACTGAGGTCTCTTGCACCAGCTACTGGGGCGTGGCTCCCGGAGGGCAAACAAATTCGCTTGGGGATCTCAGCCCCAAGCTCTACAAACTTAGGGTCTGAGGGAAGCAAACCGGGAGAGTGTGCCCAGGTATTCATAAAAACAGGTCTCCCAGGAGCAGCAGACCTGGCGTGTTGCCAGTATTGTGGTGAGTGTCGCAGGTGAGCAGGGCATTGCTTGAGGAAACACAAGAGAAGGCCCTAGGGTGTCAGGATTGGACACCCGCCCAGTCTGGAAGGAAGAGCAGCTGCATAGTGATTGGTTCCCACCTACTGAGGGGAGAACCTCGGCCCAGTGGGCACAGCACCACCTATTGGAAGAGAAGTTAATCAAACTCTATGACTGCATTTATTATTATCATTATTTATTTATTTTTTAAATTTGGGGTTTTTTGTTTTTTTTTTCTTTTTCTTTCATTTTCTTTCTTGTTGTTGTTGTTTTTCTTTAACTTTTTTAATGTTTTTAAGTTTTTAAATTTCTTTATTTTATTATTAATTATTATTATTATTATTAAATTGTAATTTTCATTTTTTTATTATCATTATTATTTTTTTAATTTTTCTTTCATTCTTTATTTTCTGTTTTTTTCTTTTGTCTTTTCATTTCTTTTCAATTTTCTTTTTCCCCCTTCCTTGAATTCTACCTGCCTACTCTCATTCTCTTATTGACTTCTTCCCTTCCCTTCTAATATCTTTCCTCCCAAGCATGAAATAAATTTATAAGACTAATCAGTAACTCAGCACTCAAACAGAACAAGAAGTAACATGAGCAGCATAAGAAAGCAAGAAAGAAAAAGAGTACAAACAATGAAGGACAGCCTAAATACTCAGGAGGACCTAGAGTCATCAGAAAAATGATCATATAAAGAACTCAAGGAATACCTTAGACAGATGGAATGGAACCTTAAAGAAGATATGAGACAGCAAATCCAAACAGTGAAAGAACACATTGAAAATGAATTACATGAACACATTAAAAAAAGAAGTTAAGCATCTTTATACGGAGATAGAGATAATTAAAAAAATCATACAATAATTCTAGAAATGAAGGAAACGAAAAACCAAATTAAAAACTCAATTGAGAGAATTACTAAAAGAGTGGAGCAAGTAGAAGACAGAATGTCACATAATGAAGACAAAATATATCATCTTGAAAAGAGTCTAGCCAACTCAGAAAGGCTGGTAAAAAATCACGAGAAAATCATCCAAGAGATATGGGATAACATATAAAAACCAAATTTATGAGTCATCTGGATAGAGGAAGGTCCAGAGATTCAAACCACGGGAATGAGTAACCTACTGAATGAAATAATTACAGAAAACTTTCCAGAAATAAAAAAAGAAACGGATATACAAATTGCAGATTCATAGAGGACACTGAGCACAAAAAATCACAGTAGACCAACACCAAGACATTTGTTATAAACATATCTAATATACAGAACAAAGAGAAAATATTAAAAGCTACAAGAAAAAGGAGGCAGACTACATTCAGGGGTAAATCAATAAGGTTAACAAAGGATGTTTCATCACAGTTGATGAAAGCGAGAAGATCTTGGAACAACGTATTTTAAACACTGAAAGACAATGGATGCCAACCAAGAATTCTGGATCCAGCAAAATTAACCTTCAGGTACGAAAATGAAATAAAAATCTTTCATGATTAACAAAAGCTAAAAGAATTTGCAGCCAGAAAACCAGCATTGCAAAGCATCTTGAGAAAAACACTACATGAGGAAGAAATGAAAAACAACAACCAAAACCATCAGTGGGAAGTGACTGGGTAATGACAGAGTGCAGGGGGAAAGCTAATCATGGAGAAACAAAGTAAATTAAAAACAAAGATAAATAATTAAACATGGCTGGAAGTACAAACCATACATCAATAGTAGCTCTAAACGTTTATGGCTTAAAATCTCCAATAAAGCAACATAGGCTGGTAACTTGGATTAATAAAACAAATCCAACAATATGTTGCCTCCAGGAGACACATCTGAATGGAAAAGACATACACAGGCTGAAGGTGAAAAGTTGGGAAAATTTATACCATGCACACGGTCCTCGTAAGCAAGCAGGGGTGGCCATCCTCATATAGAATAAAATCGAAGTCAAGACTAAGTTAATCAAAAGGGATAAGAAGGACATTATATACTGTTAAAAGAAACCATTCACCAACAAGACATAACAATTTTCAATATTTATGCACCAAATAATGGTGTTGCAATGTTCATAAAACAAATTCTTCTCAAGTTCAAGAATCAAATAGACCACAACCTAATAATTATGGGTGACTTCAACACAACTCTCTCACCATTAGACAGATCCTCCAAACAAAAGTTGAATAAAGAAAATATAGAACTCAATATCACAATCAATATCCTAGACTTAACTGACATATATAGAATATATCAACCATCATCAAGTGGATATACTTTTTTTTCAGCAGCACATGGATCCCTCTCAAAAATAGAGCATATATTATGCAATAGGGCAACACTCAGTAAATATAAAGAGGTGGAGATAATACCGTGCATTTTATCTGATCATAATGGAATGAAACTGTAAATCAATGATAAAAGAAGGAAGAAAAAATCCTACATCACTAGGAAAATAAACAATATGTTACTGAATAATCCATGGGTTACAGAAGACATAAAGGAGGGAATCAAAAAATTCTTAGAGATAAATGAAAATACAGACACAACATATCGGAATCTATGGGACACAATGAAAGCAATTTTAAGAGGGAAATTCATCACCTGGAGGTCATTCATCAAAAAAAAGCAAAAACCAACAAATAAATGAGCTCACACTTCATCTAAAAGCCCTAGAAAAGGAAGAGCAAAACAACAGCAAATGTAGCAGAAGGCAAGAAATAATTAAAATCAGAGTGGAAACCAATGAAATTGAAACAAAAGAAACTATTGAAAAAACTAACAAAAATAAAAGTTGGTTCTTCGAAAAAATAAATAAGATCAACAGACTCTTAGCCATGCTAATGAAGAGAAGAAGAGAGAGAACTCAAATTACAAATATACAGGATGAAAAAGGCAATATCACAACAGATGCTACAGAAATACAGAAGACAATTAGAAATTATTTTGAAAACCTATATTCCAATAAAATAGAAAATATGAAGACATCGGTAAATTTCTTAAGTTACATGATTTGCCCAGACTGAGTCAGGAGGATACACACAATTTAAACATACCAATATCAATGGATGATTTAGAGGAAGCAATCAAAAGACTACCAACCAAGAAAAGCCCAGGACCAGATGGGTATACAGCAGAATTTTACAAAACCTTTAAAGAAGAATTAATACCAATACTTTTCAAGTTATTTCGAGAAACAGATAAAGAGGGAGCTCTGCCAAATTCATTCTATGAGGCCAACATCACCCTTATTCTGAAACAAGACAAAGACCCCTCAAAGAAAGAAAAGTACAGACCAATATCTCTGATGAAGCTAGATGCAAGAATCCTCAGTAAAATTCTGGAGAATCGTATTGAAAGGCACATAAAAAATAATTGTGCACCACGATCAAGTAGGATTCATCCCTGGGATGCAAGGATGTTTTAATATATGGAAATCAATAAATATTATTCACCACATCAATTGACTTAAAGATAAGAACCATATGATCATCTTGATAGATGCAGAAAGAGCAGTTGACAAAGTACAGCATCCCTTTATGTTCAAAACATTAGAAAAACTAGGGATAACAGGAACTTACCTCGACATTGTAAAAGCTATCTATGCTAAGCCTCAGGCTAGGATCATTCTGAATGGAGAAAAATTGAAGGCATTCACTCTAAAATCTGGAACAAGACAAGGATGCCCTCTATCCACACTTCAATTCAATATAGTTCTCAAAACACTGGCCAGAGAAATTAGACGAAAGAAATCAAAGCCATAAAAATAGGAAAAGAAGAACGTAAATTATCACTATGTGCTGGTGACATGATTCTATAGAATCATAGAAGACCCAAAAGGATCTACAAAAAAAACTACTTGAACTAATAAATGAATTCAGCAAAGTAGCAGGATCCAAAATCAACACGCATAAATCGAAGGCCTTTCTGTATATCAGCAACAAATCTTCTGAAACGGAAATGAGGAAAAGCAGTTCATTCAAAACATCCTCAAAAAAATTAAATACATGGGAATCAACCTAACAAAAGAGGTGAAAGATTTATACAATAAATCAATATAACCCTAAAAAAAGAAGTAGAAGAAGATATTAGAAGATGGAAAAATATACCCTGTTCATGGATAGGCAGAACTAACATCATCAAAATGGCGATATTACCAAAAGTTATCTATATGTTTAATGCAATGCCAATCAAAATCCCAATGGCATTTCTTGTAGAAATAGAGAAAGCAATCATGAAATTCATATGGAAAAATATAAGACCCAGAAATACAAAAGCAATTCTAAGCAGGAAGTGTGAATCAGGTGGTATAGTGATACCAGATTTCAAACTATATTACAGAGCAATAGTAACAAAAACAGCATGGTACTGGTACCAAAACAGGCGGGTAGACCAGTGGTACGGTATACAGGACACAAGAGACTAATCCACAAAGCTACAACTATGTTATATTTGATAAAGGAGCTAAAAGCATGCAATGGAGGAAGGATAGAATCTTAGACAAATGGTGTTGGGTAAACTGAAAATCCATATGCAACAAAATGGAACTTAATCC
This sequence comes from Callospermophilus lateralis, assembly GCF_048772815.1. Classification (NCBI taxonomy): domain Eukaryota; kingdom Metazoa; phylum Chordata; class Mammalia; order Rodentia; family Sciuridae; genus Callospermophilus; species Callospermophilus lateralis. The sequence goes on along the minus strand of NW_027512627.1, from coordinate 311,261 downwards.
CCTCCTCTCGCCATGCACAAGAGAGTTAACTCAAAGTGGATCATGGAGCTAGATATCAAATCAGAGACTCTGCATGTGTTAGAAGAAAAAGTTGGCTCTGGTCTACATATTGTGGGGTCGGGCTCCAAATTCCTTAATAGGGCACCCATAGCACAAGAGTTAATAACAAGAATCAACAAATGGGACTTACTTAAATTAAAAAGTTTTTTCTCAGCAAAAGAAACAATAAGAGAGGTAAATAGGAAGCCTACATCATGGGAACAAATTTTTACTCATCACACTTCAGATAGAGCCCTAATATCCAGAGTATACAAAAAACTCAAACAATTAGACAATAAGATAACAAATAACCCAATCAACAAATGGGCCAAGGACCTGAAAAGACACTTCTCAAAGGAGGACATACAATCAATCAATAAGTACATGAAAAAATGCTCACCATCTCTAGCAGTCAGAGAAATGCAAATCAAAACCACCCTAAGATACCATCTCACTCCAGTAAGATTGACAGCCTTTAGGAAGTCAAACAAGAACAAGTGCTGCTGAGGATGTGGGGAAAAGGGTACTCTTGTACATTGCTGGTGGGACTGCAAACTGGTGCGGCCAATTTGGAAAGCAGTATGGAGAATCCTGGGAAAGCTGGGAATGGAACCACCATTTGACCAAGCTATTGCCCTTCTCGGACTATTCCCTGAATCTTAAAAGAGCGTATTACAGTGATACTGCCACATCGATGTTCATAGCAGCACAATTCACAATTGCTAGACTGTGGAACCAACCCAGATGCCCTACAATAGATGAATGGATTAAAAAAATGTGGCATTTATACACCATGGAGTAATATGCAGCACTAAAAAATGACAAAAAAATGGAATTTGCAGGGAAATGGATGGCACTAGAGCAGATAATGCTTAGTGAAGCTAGCCAATCGTAGAAAACAAATACCAAATGTCTTATTTGATATAATGAGAGCAACTAAGAACAGAGCAGGGAGGAAGAGCAGAAAGAAAAGATTAACATTAAACAGAGACGTGAGTTGGGGGGGGAGGTAGAGAAAAGGTAAATTTCATGGTAATGGAGGGAGACCCTCATTGTTACACAAAATTACATATAAGAGGTTGTGAGGGGAATTGGAAAATAAACAAAGAGAGAAATGAATTACAGTAGATTCGGTAGAGAGAGAAGATGGGAGTGGAGGGGAGCAGGGATAGTAGAGGATAGGAAAGGTACCAGAATACAAGTTACTAATAGGGCATTATGTAAAATGTGGATGTGTAACCGATGTGATTCTGCAATCCATATTTGGGGTAAAAATGGGAGTTCATAACCCACTTGAATCTAATGTATAAAATACGATATGTCAAGAGCTTTGTTATGTTTTGAACAACCAACTAATAAAATAAAATAAAATAAAATAAAATAAAATAAAATAAAATAAAATAATCGAAAGAAAAACACATGGGGAACTATTTCAACACAAAATTGACTAGATGTATAACTCCTACCTTATATAATGCAAAATGCAAGTCCAACTATACACCATGCCTCCTCTGAAATGCTTGTAATTCTATTCTGTTTGGGTTGTTTTTCTCCATCTTATTAGGATTAGTAGTCAGAGTCTAGTAGATTAGGTGTCAGTGTCTGGTATTCAGTATTTCGAATGGAAAATTGGAAAATGGACTAAATGTGTATGCAAATATATGCTACACAAAAATTTTCCCACTCTCATCCAGAACAATGCCTTGACATTACCCTCGTCCCAAGTAATACACCATTAAAAGTCAAGAGTTAGAAAATCTGGGAATAAATATCTGGAATGGAATATGCTCAAAAGTTTACAACCTGGGAGGTGGTAGAGTAGTTTCCAAAAGTAAGGGACAGGGTAAACACTCCACAAACATGGAGCTGTGCTGGCATAAAGACTTCTTGAGAAACTGCCTCTGAGTTTGAGCACTTGAAATATATGTTGTTGTCAGGAGCTTTACCTTCCTTGTAGTGAGACCATTACAGCTGGGTCTGCATCTATGTTACCTGTAGGACATGGTTTAATATTTTCTAATGAACATGCTGTAGCAGTGCTGAATTCAATCCTAGTCGGTAAACTGGGTCCACTGGGGGCTAAGTGTCTCCCCTTGTGGACTGTGAAGTCATTGGGTCATCCTCCACATTTTGTGGTGTTTATTGCTGCTGCACTGGGTGTTTAGTATTTGCTTCACGAAATACAAGGAGTTCAACTGAAAAACAGTGCTGAAGGGAGTTCTGTCATATGTGGTGGGTCAGGGTCTGTAGGAGAATGCACCAACCAAGGTTCTATCCCTCATACCTTGCCCCTTGACCATAGCAACCTGATTCTGAACATTCCCCTGAAACCTCTCCACATAACAAGGTCCCTTTACTTGTAAGGGTCTGTTGGCTGCACCATGTCAGCCACAAGCCATTTGGAAGCCAATGGCAGATCCACATGGCCCCACCACAGATATTCCATCACACACCGGCCCACCACGGCTATAAGCCCACTAGTCAGCAGACTCCAACTTACTGGCATCTCTGTTCTACACCATTTTCTTGAAACCCAGTCAATCAAGGCACTGTCTGGTATACTCATAATCATCAACAGGATATCCAAAGGTCCTCCAGTGCCACCTGTTCATGAAAATTTAAAAAAAAATTTTATGGTATTTATCGAGCCATTTTTCAAGCATGAAGTTGGAGGCAATGTGGGTTTCAATTCATTCAGGAACAATTAAATGTTGGGGATGCTCATTTTTATAAAAGCTTTGGAGAAGTCTCAGAGCCAAGTCTTCCCAAAGAGTAGCCAAAAGGTCACATGAAGCAAGGTGCATTGAGGTCTACAACGTGAGGTCCATGTGTGTTTTGACTCTCAACTATGGCTGCCAAGTCGTTCAGAATAAAATCATGTGATATCTTGGCTGAGATTCCCAGTGCTCTGCGGAAAGCAACCCTGGGCCTAGATCTCAGTTTCCAAGGGCAAATCTCATGCGTGGCCTCCTAAAATTCCAACACAATTCATGGAAATACTTCGATGACGTCAGTTCCAGAATGCAGTCTCTTAGGGTAATCACACCAGAGTTCAAGCCAAGGTGGACCCAGTCGTCTCTTCCAACCGCCACACAAATGACCACGATTCAAACCAAAACAATCCCACATGACCTCATCTTCTTCCATTTAGACACTCATCATAACTTCTGGCTGGAGGTTTCCATGAGGTGTTCACCCCAAGACAGTGTCCAAAAAATCTCCCTTGCATCTCATTTGCCTAAAGTCAGGGTGGCCTGTACACCCTTCCTGTGAACCAGGAATGATCAAAAAGGCCTGCCATTAATACTGCTCTGCTTCTCAAATTTGAGGCCTACTGACTGTGGGTTTTAGATTCTTTATGTGAATTGGAGTCATGAGAAAATCTAAGCACCTATGGGCTAGCCTCTGCAGGGTTTGAGGAACTTATTTGACCCAAAGAATCCCTATTCTCACTTGATGGAGGTCAAGAAAGTTACAGAGCAAGGTGAGAGACTTCATCCACAAGGACTGCTCTTTGGCCATTTTGGTTTTGGATGTACACATGGAATCTTTCTTTAGATCCATCAGGTGCTGAGACTCTAAGCCACCACCTCACACAGGCTCAAGAGTCTGAATAAGGCACATTCTTTTCAAAGAAATTAAGCAAAGAGCCACAGGTAATGCCCATTTATTTCCATTGCAAAACTCTTCTTTTCAGGCTTCAAAAAGGTGTGGCCTGAGGCAAAGGCCTTCCTGAAATTCAGGGCAACAGAACAATAGGTAAGCATAAGGCCCAAAGCAGGGTTTCTCCACTGAGACTTTCCTGGTCCCAGTGATTTGTGAGTTTTCTGAGATGCTCGCCATTCCCTTCAGCTATCCAGTACATGGCCATGTCAAAGAACTTGGAGGTGGTACATAACTTGGACAAAAAACCATGAGCCTATTCTGGAGAGTCTCCAGAATTCAGGAAGAAAACAGGAACTTAGGAAGATATCAGGTGTAGCCCATCGATCAGGCAAGCCGCAGTCCATTCATAAATTGGGCAAAATGAATGCTGTGAAGCTTTCTACTAGACAGGACACATCCATTTATGCATTCTCTTTTCTAATGTCTACAACTATGGACACAGTGGGATACACAGACACAGAAACACTCGCCTTGTCAAGGGACTTTCTAGAAAATGTTCACTAAATCCAAACAAACCACTTTTCCTACCTATTTTCAGAACAAGGGAAAATCACAAACCTACAACCAGACCCACAGAGGCACCTCCTTACCCCAAGTAATTCTGAGACTATCTGGAGTGTCCTCTGACTGGTGGGCCATATTATGTTCCCTCAAAATGGCATGTCCTGTCTCAGATCTCCTCTTCTTATCCAACTCTGTGAAGTTGTCAAGAGCAAGCTGTGAGCAACTACCTTTTTTCCCAGGAAAGGCCCGTCTTCAGAACTCTCTTGGCATTTGGCCTTCCTCACATCAGTAGGTACCAAGAAAGACTGATTCTGTCCTTGGTACATCCAAACAAGTGAGAACACTGGGACTGGGACTGGGACTGGCTCTGTGTGCCTGGCTTCCTGGATCCCAAGTTCAGAGAGTTCCATCAACAAGGAAGTGAGGTGAGGTCACTTCCTTCAGGAACTGAATGAGGTCACTGCCTTGGCAACCACTTTGTCCTCACAGTTGCTTCCAAGGGTCCCTTCAGATGCAGGCTGCTCCTACTACCTGTGACAGTTTCACAAGTTAGAATAGTATATCAACCATAGGCACCAGGAAACAACTCTCCACACAGGCCTGGTTTGGTCCATCTTCTCTACATTAAGAAGAGAGAGGCTGATTCAGACACAACCCTTCATCCTGACCAGGTTGTTTGCCATGGAAGATGACTTCTGCTCTCTCAGGTCCTTCATAGGTGCCTACATCTTCTCCAGGGATCATTTCTGCATAGACCTTTGAATTTCTCAGGAGGTGAAATATCCCCTATATTCCTGTATTATAAGACCAACTCTGTGCCTGCTCTTCTGTAAAGTTAGATTGAGGGTAGATGGTATGGTTAGGATTAATAACATGTTTGATTTGTGTTAGGAATCATTCTGCTGGATGAATAATGGTGTTGGGAACCTGAGATATATTTAAGAATATAGAGGTGAAATATTGTAATGGCCAGGCGAGTATACGAGGAAGAGATGACCAAGAGACTGTCTCATGCAACTACAAAGGGTTCATTGTGGGTCCAGCATGCTGGGGCTCAGAGCTCAGTTGAATAGAGCAGAGAGCCCTGAGAACAGCTTAAGCAGAGCTTATGTACTTTTCTTGGAGAAGGCAGGGATGGAAGTTTATTGATGGGTCAGGGCGAGTAGGCCGTTTGCTTTCAACTGCGTGACTGAGCACATTCTGCAGTTTGGCAGTTGGGGACAGCACATTCTGGGAACAAGATTAGCAAACAGTTCTCAAGATTTCAACAGTGTTTTGTTAAGTGTACAGAAAAACAGGAAGTGACAAGTACCTATTTCATTAACCTTTCATTCCCCACTTCTTCTTCTGGTTACTTTTAATCATAAAAGTCATCACTGATGGGTGTTACATTTTATGTCTTCTAGTGTGGTATATTGTTGTCTGATTACCATAAGTTTAACTTGTCCAATTTGAGCTTGGAGAAAGGAAACTCCATGGTTTAGCCAACAGGGTCCTACAGTTCGCAATAATATGAGGATTATTAATGGACCAGCCAGGGCTGATTAAAGCATAGTTAACCAGACGGACTGTGTGAACCAAGACTCAAACCACCCTTTTTGGGCCTCTCTTTCTCGTTGACGCTCTTCAATGCGTTTTCTTTATTTACTCATAGATTCTTTTCAACTCCAGTGTGGCGGCACAAAAACAACATTCTTCCCTCAATGCACTACAAATTCCCCCTTCTCTCATGAAGAGGAGGTTTTATCGCTCGCCTGTTCTGTAAAACAGATTCATAGACAGAGGTTAAACATTCCTGTAAAGCTGTGATGGAGGTTTTATTATCTTTAAGTTTTGGTCTATTGCTGCTTCTAATTAGGGCATTGGTTGTGTCCTTTGGACTAGGGCATTGATTCCTGTGCCCACTCATGCAGCAACTCCTATTCCTAATAGGATGGCTAAAGTGAGAGATACAGGTACCCAGCGGAACTGAGTTGCATGCCCTCCTATTTGATCTTTAAATGGACCTGCGTCATCATAGAGCACTCTGGGAAACATCTGCACCATTACATAATTAATCACATCTGTTGACTATTTCATGAAAACATAAACAATGTTTAAGTATATAGAATCTTTCTGTTATAGGGACGGACGAGGCAAAGCACCTAAGATAGCACCGAAGACAGGGAAAAAGTCCTATTTGGTTGCAAACGGATTTAGAGGGCATTGCTTCTGTTGTAATCAATTAATCCCCTGAACCCCAAGTTTAGGTAGTTTCATAATTTGTACCCAACATGTAAGGGAAGGGGCTCAGAAGTTCAAAGTCGGCAGAAGTTCACAAAAAGCTGTTTTTCTATCTTTTATTTTATCCTCTGTTCTGGGCAAGTTAACTTTTCAAGGACACCTGAAAGGGGGAGAGATTTTTTTCTCTTTTTTTTTCGCCCTGCCAGCTGTTACCATGGAGCCTAGTTGGTAACTTCTTTATCTTAGAAATGTAGCCATCTCTGTGAAGCCCCCACTCAAGGCCAGAGGCCTTGTTCACATATTTTGTGAAAAACTAGTATGGGTGTGTCTAGTTCAGGAGTGCTGATTTTTTTTCGCCAGTTGCCAAGTAGACCAGGGCAACACGAAAAGAAGAAGTTTATCTACAGTGAACTCTTTTAAAGGAACTCTTTTGCTGAAAGTCCTAAAGTCAGCCATGGTGAAGACTTCTGGAGAAGGTCATTTAAGACTTTTCTGTGGGCCTGGTAGAGAGGGGGAAGACGTGGAGGGCAAGGCTGAGAGCAGTTTCATGGATCTGAGAATGAGGAAGTAGAAATGTAAAAGAATATTGGAAAAGGGGTTTGGGATTTTCCTAGCAACAAAAACTTGAGCAGTAGAACAGGTAGAGCAGAGGGGACGACGGGAGTGAGTATCCCAAAAAGCATGTGAGGTATTTTAAATTCTTAGTCACCTGTTTACAGTGATGACAAAGCAACTTTAAAGGCCATTTTAATTACATCCTGGATAGGGGTCTGAGGGATCTCCTAAGCTGGTTTGAGCTTTGGGTTAGCTGGTAAGAGGACCTTATGGGACGCAGTGCGGGCACTGACAGGAGAAGAGAGGAGTGAGTGTGTGGAGGGGTACCTCAGTACCGGATACCTCAGCAAGGGGGCAATTGTCTGAGAACCGGCAGAGGTTTTGATTTTTGATCTAGTAATTGGAGGGGAGAAATCAGGTTGCTGAGGTGGGAGTGCCAACAGAGAGTCTGGAGCAGAAGGCTGAGTTTGAGGAACTATTGGAGAAGTATAGTTCAGGATGTGAGCAAAGGAGGGAAAAAACCTCCACAGAGGGGAATCTCCTTTAACCCTTTTGAGCACTTGCAGAAGTTAAAAAGGTCATGCAGAATGTGAGGATCTGGAGACCCCTCTGGGGGTCACAGGTTTTGGTTGTCTAATTGGTAATATGGCCAATTCTGTGTATTGAATTTGATGAGCAGTTTGGGTTCCACCAGGCAGTCCCTGTATGCTAACATCCCCATGACTTACAGAAGAGGTCGGCTTTCCCCCCACACAGCCGTGGCTGTTTGTGGCTTTGATAGTCTTCCAGGCAAACATAGTAATCTAGGCTAGCCAACCTGCATCTGGCTCACGTGTCCCTACATCCATAATATTTGTTTTCATTATCTATGATACGAAAGGGATTTAATGAAATTTTAGTGGGATCTGCTTTATCAGGGATATCCCAATAGGAAAAACCTATAGGCAGCTGACAAATGTTGAGATGACCAACAGGTCCCTATGTGGGCTGTAAGCGAGATAGACCATTCTTCTGGTCTATGAGGATTTGTGATCAGCCATTGCTGCTGAATTCGCTGATGAGGGTTAGGACTAGTGGTGGCCAAGGGGAGAGTCTATAGCCTTATACACATGCCAAATACACAATTTGAAAGGGTTACCAGTCATTTCCAGTTTCCAGCCAGAGTCTGGACAGGGCGCAGGCTTGAGATGGAAGGCATGGATACAGGAAAGGATTCCGTCTACATTTACTGCTGTAGGTGTTATAAGTAGCACGTGGTATTTCCTTTCCAGCGGGGTTCCAGGGATGACACCTGATGTCATCTTATGTAGATGAAGTCTCTTACTTGATATCGATGTGGAGTCTCCTTGTCCCCAGGTTGGTAGGCCGTGGCCAGCTGTTTTAACAGGTATCGCTGAGTTCTTTCAAGAGCTTTAAGTGTGTCAAGCAAGGGGGTGTGGAAGGGATCCTTAGGTCTTAGAGTTGGGGTTAGGTCCCTTACTGGAGGAGGGGCAACATAGAGAATTTCACAGGGGGAGAGGTTACACAAAGAAACAGAGGGAGTATTTTTTAGATGATACAGTGCATAAGGCAGGAGTATAGTCCAATCTTTTAGCTGGTTTCTAAGCTTAATTTCATTAAGGTCTCTTTAATGGTTCTATTTATTTTTTCTACCTGTCCTGAGCTCTGGGATCTATAAGCATAATGTAACTACCAATTAATCACCAGGTTACAGGTTAACCCATGACTTACCTGGGCCATGAACACCAGTGCATTGTTAGACCCTATTACCTTAGGCAGGCCGTATCTTGGAAAAATATCCTTCAGTATCATCTTGACCACGATTTGAGCCATTGTTTTTTTTTTTGGGGGGGGGGAAGGTTTCAATCCATCCTGAAAATGTATCTACAAAGACTAGGAGATATTTAAGACCATACCTTGCTGGCTTAATTTCAGTAAAGTTCACTTCTGAAAATTTTTCTGGTCTGGTTCTTCGAAGGTGTTTTCCTGCAGGAAGCTTAAAAGGGTAAGCATTAACCAATTGATGGACCTGAGACGCTTTTGATACCCATTCAGTTATTTCCTTTCGCTGTGAGTCGGTTAGTAGAAAACTCTGTTCTTGATCTTTCAGGAATGCCTGCAATTTCTTTGAACCAAGGTGAGTGAGTTGATGTACATTTTCTACTGACATTGTTAAAGCCATGACTATAGGAGTTTTTACTGAAGGATTTAGAAATTCCACTTGGGGGCCTTCAGGGTTAAAAGTCATTATGGCCCAGAGTTTGGTGAGCAGATCTCCACCCATCAATGGGGCCGGGAACTCTGGGATTACTAGGAAGGAGTGATGGATTTTTCCTTTCCACAGGTCCATGTACCTCTTAGTTGTCCAAGCCCGATATTTACTGCCATTAGCCCCTTGAACTAGAGACCTTTTATTTGATAGAGGGCCCAAGGGGCCTTAAAGGCTGAGTATAATGCCCCTGTATCTACTTCAAAGTTTACTGGGGTCCCTTCAACTTCAAAAGTTATTTACTATAACTGTGAGTTGGTTAGTGGAGTTGGTTAGACTTCATCCACAATGAGTGCTCTTTTGGAGATGTTGGTTTTGGATGCACACAAGGGATCTTTCTTTAGATCCATCAAGTGCTGAGAATCTAAGCCACAGCCTTACACAGGGCCAAAATGCTGATTCAGACACATCCCTTTCCAAAGCAATTAAGGAAAGAATCACAGGTGATGTCCACTCATTTCCATTTGAAAACTGTTTTCTTCAGGCTTCACAAAGGGGTGGCCTGAGGCAAAGACCTTCCTGACATTCAGGCCAACATAACAATAGGCAAGCAAAAGGCCCATTGCAGGGTTTCTCCACTGAGACTTTCCTGGTAACACTGATATCTGAGTTTTCTGAGATGCTCCCATTCCATTCAGCTGTCCAGTACATGGCCTTGTCAAAGATCTTGGAGGTTGTACATATCTGGGGCAAGATGAACCCTGGGAAGCTTTCTCCTAGACAGGAAACATCCATTGATGCATTCTCTTTTCTAATTTCTACAACCACAGACACAGTGGGATACACAGAAATAGAAACAATCGCCTTGTCAAATGACTTACCAGAAACAGTTCACACCAAACCAAACAAACTGCCTTTCCTACCTATTCTCAGAACATGAGACAAAACCACAAACACACACCCACACCCAGAAAGGCCCCTCCTTCCCCCAAGGAGGTCTGTGACTATACAGAGTGTTCTCTGACTGGTGGGCCATTATATGTTTCACGGAATTGGACTATCTTGTCTCAGATCTAGTATCCTTGGCCAACTGTGTGAAGCTGACAGGAGCCAGCAGTGAGCCATTACCGGCTTTCTCAGGAAAGGCCCCTCTTCTGAGCTCTTCTGGCATTTGGTCATCTTCACATTAGTAGGCACCAAGAAAGACCGATTCTCACCTTGGTAAGTCCAAACAAGTGAGACCACTGGGAGTGGGACTGGGACTGGATCTGGGTGCCTGCCTTCCTGGATTCCAAGTTCAGAGACTTCCAAAAACAAGGAAGTGAGGTGAGGTCACTTCCTCCTGAAATGAATGAGGTCACTGACTTGGCAACCACTTTGTGCTAACAGTTTCTTCTTATGGTCCCTTGAGATGGAGGCTGCCCCTACTTCATGTGACACTTTCACAAGTTAGAATGGTATATAAACCAAAGGAACCTGGGAAGAGCTCTCCACAAAGGCCTGGTTTGGTCCATCTTCTCTACATTAAAAAGAGAGAGGCTGATTCAGACACAAACCTGTATCCTGACCAGGTTGTTTGCTATGGAAGATGACTTTCACTTTCAAAAGTCCTTCATAGCTGCATACATCTTCTCCAGGGATTATTTCTGCATGTATCTTTGAGGTTCTCAGCAGGTGGAAGATCCCCTACATTCCTGTATTGTAAGACCAACACTTTCCCTGCTCTTCTGCAATGTTAGATTGAGGGAACAGTGTATGGTTAGGGTTAAAAACATGTTCGATTTGTGTTAGGAAAAATTCTGCGGGATGATTAATGGTATTGGAAACCTGCGATATTTACAAGAATATATAGGTGAAATATAAGTATGAAAACAGGAATCCTGGTAAGATTTGAAGCTCAGAAGGGCATTGGGCCCTTGATTGGGAGACTTAGTTTTGCATTATGTTCTGCACACATGCCTCAGCTGAATCGATATAAAATGGCATACGACCTTTTTTCTTGGATGATTGAATGTCGAAGAGAACATCCAGTCAAAAAGGGACAGTAGGTAGGATTAAGAAGATA
>NW_027512626.1:300000-428337 GCF_048772815.1 Callospermophilus lateralis | reverse complement strand
AGGAAGTGTGTCCAGGCCACCCTGACTTTAGGGAAATTAGAGGCAAGGGAGCTTATTCTGGAAACTGTCTTTGGTTGCGACCCTCATGAAAACTTCCATCCAGAACTTTTGATGAGGGTCTTTATGGACGAAGATGAGGGCCATGTGGGAGTTTTTTTGTTCTAATTGTGGTCATTTGTGTGGGGGTTGGAAGAGATGACTTGGTCCACCTGGGCTTGAACTCTGGTGTGATTTCCCTTAGAGCCTGAGTTCTGGAACGTACCTCATAGAAGTATTAAAATGAATTGTGTTGGTTTTTAGGAGGCCACGCATGAATGTCACCCTTTGAAACTGAGATCTAGGCCCAAGGTGGCTTTCCACAGAGCAATGGGAATCTCAGCCAGGAAATCACATGATTTTATTCTGAAAGACTTTGCAGCCATTGTTGGCCCTCGGAAGCAAGAAGGAGTGGCCATACTCATATCGATTAAAATCAACTTAAAACCTAAGTTAATCAAAAGTGATAAAGAAGGACACTATATACTGTTAAAAGGCACCATTAACCAACAAGACATAACAATTATCAATTTGTATGCATCAAACAATGGTGGTGCAAAGTCATAAAACAAACTCTCCTCAACTTCAAGAGTCATATAGGCTATAACACAATAATTACGGGTGACTTCAGCACACAACTCTCGCCATTGGACAGATCCTCTAGAGAAAATCTGAATTAAGAAACTATAGAACTTAATAGCACAATCAATAACCTAGACTTAACCAACATATATAGAATATATCAAACATCATAAAGTGGATACATGTTCTTCTCAGCAGCACATTGGTCCTACTCAAATATAGACCATATATTATGCCATATGGAAACTCTTAGTAAATATAAAAGTATGGAGATAATACCATGCACCATATCTGATCATAATGGAATGAAACTTGAAATTAATGATTGAAGAAGGAAGGAAAAATTCTACATCACATGGAAAATGAACAATATGTTACTGAATGATCAATGGGTTACAGAAGACATAAAGGAGGAGATAAAAAATTTCTTAGAGACAAATGACAATACAGACAAAACATACCGGATTCTATGGAAAACAATGAAAGCAGTTTTAAGAGGGAAATTCATTTCTTGGAATTCTTTCCTCAAAAAAAAAAAAGAAAAAAACAACAAATAAATGATCTCACACTACATCTCAAAAACCTAGAAAAAAGAAGCAAAACAACAAATGTAGTAGAAGACAAGAAATAATTAAAATTAGAGGAGAAATCAACAAAATTGAAACAAAAAAATTGAAAAAATAAAAGTTGGTTCTTTGAAAATAAATTAAATCGACAGGGCCTTAGCCATGCTAATGAAGAGAAGTAGAGAGAGAACTCAAATTACTAACATATGGGATAAAAAAGGCAACATCACAACAGACACTACAGAAATTCAGATGATAATTAGAAAGTATTTTGAAACCCATATTCCAATAAAACAGAAGATAATGAAGATATTGATAAATTTCTTATGTCATATAATCTGCCAAGTTTGAGTCCGGAAGACTCACACAATTTAAATAGACCAATAACAAAGGAAGAAATAGAAGAAACCTTCAAAAGACTACCAACCAAAAAAAGCCCTGGACCAGATGGTTATACAGCAGAGTTCTACAAAACGTTCAAAGATGAATTAATACCAATACTTTTCAAGCTATTTCAAAAAATAGAAAAAGAAGGAGTTCTTCCAAATTCATTCTATGAGGCCAACATCACCCTGATCCCAAAACCAGACAAAGACACTTCAAAGAAAGAAAACTACAGACCAATATCTCTAATAAACTTGGATGCAAAAATTCTCAATAAAATCCTGGCAAATAAAAAACAAAAGCATATAAAAAAATTGTGCTTTATGATCAAGAGGGATTCATCCCAGGGATGCAAGGCTGGTTCAATATACGGAAATCAATAAATGTAATCCATCACATCAATAGACTTAAAGAGAAGAACCATATGATCATCTCGATAGATGCAAAAAAAGCATTCTACAAAGCACAGCATCCCTTTTTCTTTAAAACTCTATAAAACACTAGGAATAACAGGAACTTACCTCAACATGGTAATAGCTATATATGCTAAACCTCAGGCTAGCATCATCCTAAATGGAGAAAAACTGAAGGCATTCCCTCTAAAATTTGCAACAATACAGGGATGCCCTCTATCACCACTTCTATTTAATTTAGTTCTTGAAATACTATCCAGAGCAATGATACAGACAAAGGAAATTAAAGGCATAAAAATAGGAAAAGAAAAACTTAAATTATCGCTATTTGTGGATGACATGATAATATATTTAACAGACCCAAAAGGGTCTACAAAGAAACTGCTAGAGTTAATAAATGAATTCAGCAAATTGGCAGGATATAAAATCAACACGCATAAATCAAAGGCATTCCTGTATATCAGCAACAAAACTTCTGAAATGGAAATGAGGAAAACCACTCCATTTACAGTATACTCAAAGAAAATAAAAAACTTGGGAATCAACCTAACCAAAGAGGTGAAAGATTTATACTATGAAAACTACAGAACCCTAAAGAGAGAGATAGAAGAAGATGTTAGAGAATGGAAAAATATGCCCTGTACATGGATAGGCAGAAATGACATCATCAAAATGGCGATATTACCCAAAGTTCTCTACAGGTTTAATGCAATGCCAATCAAAAACCCAATGGCATTTCTTGTAGAAATAGATAAAGTAATCATGAATTTCATATGGAACAACAAAAGACCCAGAATAGCGAAAGCAATTCTAAGCAGGAAGTGTGAATCCAGAGTTCAAACTGTACTACAAAGCAATAGTAACAAAAACAGTGTGGTACTGGTATCAAAACAGGCAGATGGACCAATGGTACAGAATAGAGGACACAGAGACATATCCACAAAATTACAACTTTCTTATGTTTGAAAAGGGGCCTAAAAGCATGCAATGTAAGAAGGATAGCATCTTCAACAAATGGTGCAGGGACAATTGGAAATTCATATGCAACAAAATGAAACGGAATCCCTTTCTCTCACAATGCATAAAAGTTAACTCAAAATGGATCAAGGAGCCAGATATAAAATCAGAGACACTGCGTCTGATAGAAGAAAAAGTTGGCTACGATGTACATACTGTGGGGTTGGGCTCCAAATTCCTTAATAGGACACCCATAGCCCAAGAGTTCATAAAAAGAATAAACAAATGGGACTTACTTAATCTAAAAAAGTTTTTTTCTCAGCAAGAGAAACGATAAGAGAGTTAAATAGAGAGCCTACATCCTGGGAACAAATTTTTACCCCTTACACTTCAGATAGAGCCCTAATATCTAGAATATACAAAGAACTCAAAACAATTAAACAATGAGATAACAAATAACCCAATCAACAATGGGCCAAGGATCTTAACAGACACTTCACAGAGGAGGACATACAATCAATCAACAAGTACATGAAAAAATGCTCACCATCTGTAGCAGTCAGAGAAATGCAATCAAAACCACCCTAAGATACCATCTCACTCCAGTAAGATTGGCAGCCATTATGAAGTCGAACAACAATAAGTGTTGGTGAGGATGTGGGGTAAAGGGTACACTTGTACACTGCTTGTGGGCCTGCAAATTGGAGAGTCCAATATGGAAAGCAGTATGGAGATTCCTGGGAAAGCTGGGAATGGAACCACCATTTGACCGAGATATCGCCCTTCTCAGACTCTTCCCTGAGGATCTTAATAGAGAGCAGTATAAGGATACTGCCACATCGATGATCATAGCGGCACAATTCACAATAACTAGACTGTGGAACCAAACTAGATGCCCTTCAATAGATGAATGGATAATAAAAATGTGGCATCTATACACAATGGAGTATTACACAGCACTGAAAATGACAAAATCATAGAATTTGCAGGGAAATGAATGGCATTAGAATAGATAATGCTAAGCGAAGGTATCCAATCCTTAAAAAACAAATGCCAAATGTTTCCTTTTATATAGAGAGAGCAAATAAGAACAGAACAGGGAGGAAGAACATGAGAAAAATATTAAAACTAAACAGAGATGAGTGGGGAGAGAGAAAGGGAGAGAGAAGGAAAATTATATGGAAATGGTAGGAGACTACTCAATGTTACACAAAATTACATATAAGAGGTTGTGAGGCTAAAGAGGGGAAAACAAGGGAGAGAATTAAACAACAGCAGATGAGGTAGAGAGGGAAGATGGGAGGGGAGGGGGAATAGTAGGGGATAGGAACGGTAGCAGAATTCAACAATAACTAGTATGCTATTATGTAAAAACGTGAGTGTGTAACTGATGTGATTCTGCGATTTGTATTTGGGGTAAAAATGGGAGTTCATAACCCAATTAAGTCAAATGTATGAAAGATGATATATCATGAGCTTTATAATGTTTTGAACAACCAAAAAAAAAGAATTGAATTTCCAATATTTGAGTCATATAACAACTTTATTTTTTAATAAAATTGTCTTTTATTTGTTATCTTACTTGCTGGTATCTGCCTTTCAGTTTTAAAAAACTATGTGCTTTAGCCATTCATCCATGTAGTATGTAACAGAAAATTTTGAGTGTCTCCATATAACCAGATTGGCAAGGCATCAAGGTTTCCTTCACAAACAAGGTGAAAGCTTTGCCATTAGAAATTTAATATTCTGCAAAACAATTTTTTTTAACTTTCCAATTTAATTTCCAAAAAAATTTAGAAAAAAAAAGAATCTAAACCCCACAGTAAGAAGGCCTCAAAGTGGAGAAGTGGAGCATTTACGGCAGGCCTATTTGATCACTGCTGGTTCACAGGAAGCGTGTCCAATCAACCCTGATGTTAGGCAAATGAGGGGCAAGGGAGCTTATTTTGGGCACTGGTTTGGATGTGCCCCTCATGGAAAACTCCATCCAGAGGTTATGATGTGTGTTTATATGGAAGAAGATGAGGGCCATGTGGGAGTGTTTTGGTTTTAATTGTCGTCATTTGTGTGGTAGTTGGAAGAGATGACTGGGTCCACCTGGGATTGAACTCTGGTGTGATTCCCCTTAGAGAATGAGATTTGGAACTGACTTCAGAGAAGTATTGCCATGAATGTTGTTGGGATTTCAGGAGGCCACGCATGAGAGTCGCCCTTGGAAACTGAGATCTTGGCCTAGAGAGGCTTTCCAGAGAGCACTGGGAATCTCAGCTAGGATATCACAGGTTTTATTCTGAAAGACCTGGCAGCCATCGTTGAGAGTCAAAACACACATGGACCTCACATTGGAGACCTCAATGGGCCTGGCTTCATGTAACAATTTGGCCACTCTTTGGGAAGCCTTGCCTGAGAGAGATCTCCAGATCCTTCATTAAAATGAGCTTCCTCAACATTTAATGGATCCTGAATGAATTGAAACCCACAGTACCAACAACTTCATCTGTGAAAAATAGTTAGATAAATACCATGAATTTTTAGAAATTCTCATGACCAGGTGGCACTGGAGAACCTTTGGATGTCCTGTTGCTGATCATGAGTATACCAGACAGTGCCTTGATTGACTAGGTATCATGAAAATGGTGTAGAACAGAGATGCCAGTAAGTTGGAGCCTGATATGTAGTGGGCCTAGAGCAGTGGTGTGCAGGTGTGTGATAAAACATCTGTGGTGGGGCCTGTGGATCTGCCATTGACTTTCAAATGCCTTGACACAGACACGGTGCAGCCAGCAGACCCTTCTATATGAAGGCATCTTGTTATATGGAGATTTTTCACGGCAATGTTTAGAATCAGGTTGCTATGGTCAAGGGGCAAGCTATGTGGGATAGAAGCCTAGTTGGTGCATTCTCATGCAGACACTGACCCACCACACGTGACAGAACTCCCTCCAGCACTGTGTCCCACTTGAACTCCTTGTATTTCGTGAAGCAAATACCAAACTCCCAGTGCAGCAGCAAGAAACACAATGAAAAGTCGAGGATGACCAAATGGCTTCACAGTCCACATGGGGTGACACTTAGCCCCCGTGGCCACAATTTAGCTACAAAGAGAGAATTTAGCACTGCTGCCTCATGTTCATTGGAAAATAAGAAACCATGTCCTCCTGGTCACATAGATGCAGACCTAGCTTTGATGGTCTCACTACATCGGAAGTTAAAGCTCCTGAAAACA
The DNA here is from genome assembly GCF_048772815.1 of Callospermophilus lateralis. NCBI lineage: Eukaryota > Metazoa > Chordata > Mammalia > Rodentia > Sciuridae > Callospermophilus > Callospermophilus lateralis. Next base: position 422,173 of record NW_027512626.1, on the reverse strand, counting down.
ACATATATTTCAAGTGCCCAAGCTCAGAGGCAATTTCTCAAGAAGTGTTTAGGCCAGCAGATCTCCATGTTTGTGGAGTGTTTACCATGTCACTTACTTTTGGAAACTGCTCTATCAACTCCAAGGTTGTGAACTCCTGAGCATTTTCCATTCTAAATATATATTCACAGATTTTCTAACTCTTCTCCTCTAATTCTGACTTACTTGGGGCAAAGGGAATGTAAAGTCATTGTTCTGGATGAGAGAGGGAAGATTGTTTTGTAGCACATATTTGCATACACATTGGATTCATTTTCCAATTTTCTGTTTGAAATACTGAATCCCTGACACTAACCCATACCCTACTAAACTCTGACTACTAATCCTAATATAATGGAGAAAAATAACCCAAACAGAATAGAAATACAAGCATTTCAGAAGAAGCATGGTGTATAGTTGGAATTACCTTTTGCATGATATAAGGTAGGAGTTATAAATCTAGTCAATTATTTGTTGAAATAATATTCCATGTGTTTTTAAAGTTAAGAAAAATGTGAATTCCTGTCTCCCTTTCTCTGTAGCCTATTAAGCAAATGTATTTTTATATGCACAAATAGAATCCTACCTGGTTTCACATATACATTCTTGTGAGGTGGCTGACTTGGCAGATACAAATTGTGAGAAGAGATCACTCCTCCTAAACGCTGTTTTAACTGAAAATTCAACCCATGGGTGAGCTTCCTAGATGAACAACACTATACACATATTCATGTTCAGTAAAATGAATATTTTGGGATATGCGGATGAGTTATTTTTCATGATGAATTTCAATTGGCATATATATTGCTACATTATAATGTGTGTGTTTGTGTGTCTATATATACATTATATATATATATATTCTCCAGATTTACCAAAATATGAAATATATGTGTCTTCTTATACACCGCCTGAATTCATTCATATTCATATATGTGGATTTATAATCAACTTTTAAAAAGTTTATTCTCAGAAATATACATCCACTGAAATAAATATTTGTTTCCTAGTACTGAAAACTAACTTCAGGGAAGGGTGCTTACAAATCCTAATATTTCTACAGTAACTGACCAAGTTTAACATCAATGCAAGTAGATTCATATTGGATATGATGTGTTTATTAAAGTTCATTTTAATCAAACCTGGTACGTTATTATTTCTTCAGTTTATAGACATCATAAATTATATCCTTTCATTCACAAGTTCACAAATTTATAAACATTTGGTTCACTTTCAATCACTTCCTCCTTCAGAACACTTATATTTCTCCATGTTTCTTGACTGGTCTTTTCACTAGACTTCTTTCTAAACACATTATTTTCGATTCCATAATCATTTTTGAAGCAAAACTCACACACTATTTATGATAAACGGTAACCCGAATATAACCATTAGATATATAAGTGGTTGGAATGCATGTATGTATATCAATAAATGATTTCCTCTATTTTTTCAGATATCAATACAATCCATTATTTAAATTTGGAACCAGTCATATAATTTATTCACAGTATGGTCTATTAATGCATCATCTCTATATTCATCAACACAGGGTAAGCCGATTAGTATCCCCAGTACTAATTTATATCTTTTCAAAATATTTCCCCCAGAAATGGTGGAAGAAATACTCATGTCACCTGATCTTCATATACATATTATCACAGTAATATTCTGGACACAAAATGCGAAGGTCACCCTTATGATTGTACCAAAGCCTCAATGGAATGTGAACATGGATTACTAAATATATCCATGTCCAGGTTGCCTAATGCTCTCAAATGTCAATCTTATTGGTGACTACAAATTGGTTTCTTCTTAAGATTATGTATTCAACCTCAACCCTGTTGAAAATGTCTAATCCTATCACGTTATACTTTGCCTGATTTCCTAATGTCTCTATTGATGTCTGCTTTCCTACATATTTTCCTCAGTTCATCATTGTGCCTGACTCTTCACATATGGTGTCATTTATATTCACTCTCTAACCAAAACCCTATTGCTAAAGAACATTTGGTCCAAATCCTAGACTCACTCTTCCTTCTAAACCTACTGACTATCTTCCTAATCCTACACACAATCCCTTTTTGACTGGATGATCTCTTCTACATTTAATCATCTGAGGTACAGGGTCTTATGCCATTGTATATCAATTTAACTGAGACCTCAGTGCAAAACATAACTCAAGCTAAGGATCCCAATCAAGGGTCCAAATCCTTCTGGGCTTCAAATATTACCTAGATTTCTGTTTTCATACTTATGTTCTACCTCTATATTCTTATAAATGTCGCTGGTTCCCAATACCATTATTCATCCAGCAGAATGATTTCCAACCCAAATCGAACATGCTATTAATCCTAACCATACAATGTTCTCTCAATCTCACTTTACAGAAGAGCAGGGACAAAGTTGGTATTACAATACAGGAAGTTAGGAGATCTTCCAACTGCTGAGTACCTCAAAATCCATGCAGAAATGATCCCTGGAGAAGATGCAGGCAGCTATGAAGGACCTGAGAGAACAAAAGTCATATTCCATGGCAAAAAACATGGTCAGGATGAAAAGATGTGTCTGAGTCAGCCTCTCTATTCTTTATGTAGGGAAGATGGACCAAACCAGGCCTGTGTGGAGAGCTGTTCCCAGGTGACTATGGTTTCTATACCATTCTAACATGAGAAAGTATCACAGGAAGTAGGGCAGCCTCCATGTCAGGAGACAATAGGAAGAAACTGTTAGGACAAAGTGGTGGCCAAGACAGTGACCTCATTCATTTTCTGAAGGTAGTGACTTCACCTCACTTCCTTGGTGATGGAGCTCTCTGAATTTTGTGATCCAGGAAGCAAGGCACCCTGAGCCAGTCCCAGTCCCAGTCGCAGTGGGCTCATTTCTTTGGATTTTCCAGGAACAGAGTCAGTCTTTCTTGGTACCTACTGATGTAAGGGTTGCCAAATACCAAGAAAGCTCTGAAGAGGGGTCTTTCCAGAGAGGATAGGAATTGGCTCACCACTGCGTCCTTACAACTTCACAGATTTGACCAAGGAGACCAGATCTGAGACAGAAAGGCCATTTCTGGGGAACATTGTATGTCCTACCAGTCAGAGGACATTCCAGATAGTCACAGACCTACTTGGAAGAAGGAGGTGCATTAGTGGGTGTTGGTTTGTGGTTGTGGTTTTTTCACATGATCTGAGAATAGGTAAAAAAGGAGGTTTGTTTGGTTTGGAGTGGACTGTTTCTAGTAAGTCATTTGACAAGGAGACTGTTTCTGTGTCTGTGTATCCCATTGTGTTTTTCTTTGTAGATATTAGAAAAGAAAATAGCTCATTGGGTGTGTCCTGTCTAGTAGAAAACTTCCCAGTATGCATCCTTCCCAATTAATGAATGGACTGAGGCTTGCCTCATCCATGGGCAACACCTGCTATCTACCTAAGTTCTCATTTTTTTCCTAAATTCTGGCCACTCTCAAGATTAGTATCATGTATTTTTGTACAAGATACATACCACCTCCAAGCTCTGTGACATGGCCATGTACTGGATAGCTGAAGAGAATGGCGAGCATCTCAGAAAACTCACATATCAGAGTAACCAGGAAAGTCTCCTAGGAGAAACCCTGCTTGGGGGCTTTTGATTACCTATTGTTCTGTTGCTCTGAATGTCAGAAAGGTCTTTGCCTCAGGCCAAACCTTAGTGAAGCCTGAAGAAAAGAGTTTTCAAATGGAAATGAATGGGAATCACCTGTGGCTTTTTACTTTATTGCTTTGGAAAAAGATTTGTCTGAATCAGCCTCTTGGCCCTGTGTGAGCCTGTGGTTTAGATTTTCAGCACCTGATGGGTCTAGAGAAAGATCCCATGTGGGCATTCAAAACCAAAATGGAAAAAAGATCAGTCATTTTGGATGAAGCCTCTCGCCTTCCTCTGTAATATTTCTGACCTCCATCAAGTGAGAATAGGGATCATTTGTGTCAAATGAGTTCTTCAAAGCCCTGCAGAGGCTGGACAATAGGTGCTTGCGTTTTCTCATGACTCCAATTCACACAAAAAATCTGTACCCCACAGTCAGTAGGCCTCAAATTTGAGAAGTGGAGCAGTATTAACAGCAGTCCTATATGATCACTTCTGTTTCACAGGAATGTTGTCCAGGCCACCCTGACTTTAGGCAAATGAGGGGCAAGGGAGATTATTTTTGACACTGTCTTGGGCTGTGCCCCTCATGGAAACCTCCAGCTAGAGTTTATGATTAGTGTCTATATAAAAGAAGAAGAGGGCCCTGTGGGAGTGTTTTGGTTTTAATTGTCATCATTTGTGTGGCAATTGGAAGAGATGCCTGGGTCCACCTGGGCTTGAACTCTGTTGTAATTCCCCTTAGAGACTGAGTTGTGGAACTGAACTCAGAGAAGTATTGCCATGAATTGTGTTGGGATTTTTGGAGGCCACGCATGAGATTCGCCATTGGAAACTGAGATCTAGGCCCAGGGTGACTTTCCACAGAGCACTGGGAATCTCAGCCAGGATATCACAAGATTTTATTTTGAAAGATTGTCAGCCATAGTTGAGAGTCAAAACACACATGGAATTCACATTGTAGACCTCAATGGGCCTGGCTTCATGTGACCTTTTGCCCACTCTTTGGGAAGCCTTGCCTGTGAAAGTTCTCCAGAGCTTTCATTGAAATGAGATTCCTCACCTTTTAATGGTTCCTGTATAAATTAAATCCCACAGTGCCTCCAATTTCATTATTGAAAAATATCTAGATAAATACCATGAATTTTTTGAAATTACTATGACCAGGTTGCACTGGAGAACCTCTGAATGTCCTGTTCCTGATCATGATTGTACCAGACAGTGCCTTGATTGACTGGGTTTCATGAAAAAAGTGTAGAACATAGATGCCAGAAAGTTGGAGCCTGCAGACTAGTGGGCCTAGAGCAGAGGAGTGTAGGTGTGTGAAAAAAACATTTGTGGTGGGGCCACGTGGATCTGCCATTGGCTTAGAAAGACTTGTGACTGACATGGTACAGCCAGCAGACCCTTCTATGTAAGGGCATCTTGTTATATGGAGAGGATTCCTGCCAAAGGTCAGAATCAGGTTGCTATTGTCAAGTTGAAAAGCTATGTGGGATTGAAGCCTCACTGGTGCATTTTACTAACCCACCACACGTGAGAGTACATCCTCCAGCACTGTGTCCCAGTAGAACTCCTTGTATTTCGTGAAGCCAATACCAAACTCACAGTGCAGCAGTAAAAAACACCACGAAAGTGGATAATGACCAAATGGCTCTACAGACAACACAGTTAGATACTTAGACCCCAGGGCCAAAGTTTACCTACAAAGAGAGAATTCAGCACTGCTGCCTCATGTTCACTAGAAAACAAAAAACCATGTCATCCAGGTCACATAGATGGAGACCCAGAATTGATGGTCTCACTACAAAGGAAGCTAAAACTCCTGACAACAATATATATTTTAACTGCCCGACCTCAGAGGCAGTTTCTCAAAAAGTCATTGGGCCAGCAGAGCTCCATGTTTGTGGAGTGTTTACCCTCTCCCTTTTTGTAACCCGTTCTACCTCCTACAAGTTTTTGAACTCCTGAGCATTTTTCTTTCCACATATGTATTCACAGATTTTCTAACTTTTCTCCACTAATTGTGTCTTATTTGGGGCGAAGGTAATGTCAAAGCATTGTTCTGGATGAGAGTGGGAAGATTTTTGTGTAGCACATATTTGCATACACATTGGATTCATTTTCATATTTTCCATTTGAAATACTGAATCCCTGACACTAACCCATACCCTACTAGACTCTGACTACTAATCCAAATATGATGGAGAAAAAGAAACTTAACAGAATAGAAATACAGGCCTTTCATAGGAGGCATGGTGTATACTTGGACTTGCCTTCGGCTTTATCAATGGTATGTGTTATAAATATAGTCAACTTTTCATTGTAATACTTCTCCATGAGTTTTTAAAGTTAACACATATGTAAATTTCTGTCTCCCTTTCTCTGTAGCGTATACATCACATGTATTTTTTAATGCATCTTTAGAATTCTACCTGGTATCACATGTACATTCTTGTGAGCTTGCTTATTTTGGAAGAAACAAATTGTGAGAAGAGATCACTCCCTCTAAATACTGATGGAACTGGAAATTCAACCTATGGGTGAATTTCCTAGATGAACAATATTATGCATAAATAAATGTTAAGTAAAATGAATATTTTTGGATACGTGGATGATATCTATTTTATTATGATTTTCGAATGGCATATATATTGCTACATTTTAATGTCTGTGTATGTGAGTATCTATCTATCTATCTATCTATCTATCTATCTATATAGATATAAATATCTACTCTTTAGATTTTCCAAAATATGAAATATATGTGTCTTATTATACACTTTCTAAATTTACTCATGTGTGTGTATGTGGATTTATAATCAAATTTTCACAAAATAATTTTTAGAAATATTCATCCACCTTAAATACATATTTATTTCCTAGTACTGAAAACTAAATTCAGTGAATGGTGCATACAAATCGTAATATTTCCACAGTGACTGACCCAGTTTCACATCAATGCAAGTAGACACCTATGGGACCATGATGTGTATTTTGAAGTTCATTTTTATTCAACACTGATACATTACTATTTCTGCAGTTTATGGACATAATAGGATATATTCTTTCATCCACAATTTCACAAATTTATAGGCATTTGGTTCACTTTCAATCACTTCCTACTTCAGAACACATGTATTCCTCCATGTTTCTTGACTGTTCTTTTCATGAGATTCTTTCCAAACACATTATTTTTGATTTCCATAATCATTTTTGAAGCAAAACTCAGACACTCTTCATGATAAACCATAATGCTAATATTACCATTAGATGTATAACTGGTTAGAATGAATTTATGTATATCAATATAAGATTTCCTATATATTTTCAGATATCAATTCAATCCATTATTTAAAGTTTGAACCAGTTATATTATTTATTCACTGTATGGTCTATTAAGGCATCATCTCTATATTCATAGACCGATGGTATACCTATTTGTATCCCAAATACTAATTTATAAGTCTTTAAAATATTGCTTTAAGAATATTGGAAGAAATACTCTAGTCACCTGATATACATATACATTTCATCACAGTAATATTCCTGACACAAAATGCAACGGACACACTTATGATTGTACCAAAGCCTATATTGAAAGTGAGCATGTATTACTAACAACATCCATGTCCTGATTAACTAATGATCTCAAATATCATTCCTATTGGTGAGTACATATTTGTTTCTACCTAAGATTAAATATTGAAACTGAACCCTGTTAAAAATGTCTCATCCTATCACTCACTTTGTACTTTGCCTGATTTCCTAATGTCTCTATTGATATATGATTTCCTACACATTTTCCCCAGTTCATCACTGTGACTGACTCTTGAAATATGCTGACATTTACATTCACTCTCTAACAAAACCCCTATATCTAAAGAACTTTTGGTCCAACTCCTAGACTCACTGAAATGGGTTCTTCAAAGCCCTGCAGAGGGTAGCCCATAGGTGCTTGGGTTTTCTCATGACCTCAATTCACATAAAGAATCTATGCCCCACAGAGAGTAGGCCTCAAATTGGAGAAGTAGAGCAGTATTAATGGCAGGCCTATTTGATCACACCTGATTCACAGGAAGGGTTTCCAGGCCACCCTGAATTTAGGCAAATAAGGGGCAAATGAGCTTATTTTGGACACTGTCTTAGGCTGCGCCCCTCATGGAAACCTCCAGCAAGAGGTTATGATGAGAGTTTATATTGAAGAAGATGAGGGCCATGTGGGAGTGTTTTGGTTTAATTGTGGTCATTTGTGTGGTAGTTGGAAGAGATGACTGGGTCCACATGGGCTTGAACTCTGGAGTGATTCCCCTTAGAGACTGAGTTCTGGAAATGAACTCAGAGAAGTATTGACATGAATTGTGTTGGGATTTTAGGAGGCCACACATGAGAGTTGCCCTTGGAGACTAAGATCTAGGCCCAGGATAGCTTTCCAAAGAGCACTGTGAATCTCAGCCAGGATATCACATGACTTTATTCAGAAAGACGTGGCAGCCATTGTTGAGAGTCAAAACACACATGGACCTCAATTGTAGACCTCAATGGGCCTGGCTTAATGTGACCTTTTGGCCACTCTTTGGGAAGCCTTGCCTCTGAGAGTTCTCCTGAGCTTTAATTGAAATAATCTTCCTCACCATTTCATGGTTCCTGAATAAATTGAAAGCCACAGTGCCTCCAACTTCATCCTTGAAAATTGGCTATATAAATACCATGAATTTTTTAAATTCCCATGAACAGGTGGCACTGGAGAACCTTTGGATATCTGTTGCTGATCACGAGTGTACCAGACATTGCATTGATTGACTGGGTTTCATGAAAATGGTGAGAACAGAGATGCCAGAAAGTTGGAGCCCGCTGACTAGTGGGCCCAGAGCAGTGCTGGGCAGGTGTATGATAAAACATCTGTAGTGGGGACACGTGGTTCTGCCATTGGTTTCCGAATGACTTGTGAATGACATGGTGCAGCCAGAAGAACTTTACAAGTAAAGGGACCTTGTTATATGGAGAGGTTTCAGGGCAATGTTCAGAATCAGGTTGCTATGGACATGGGTGCAAGCTTTTTGGGATAGAAGCCTGGTTGGTGCATTCTCCTGCAGACCCTCATCCACTACACGTGAGAGTACTCCCTCTAGCACTGTGTCCCAGTTTTTCTCCTTGTATTACGTGAAGCCAATACCAAACTCCCAGTGCAGCAGTAAGAAACACCACGAAAAGTGGAGTATGACCAAATGGCTTCACAGATCACATGGTTAGACACTTAGACCCCAGTGTCCTCAGTTTACTAACAAAGGGAAAATTCAGAACTTCTTCCTCATGTTCAATAGCATATAAGGAACCATGTCATCCAGGTCACATAGATGCCGACCCAGGTTTGATGGTCTCAATACAAAGGAAGCTAAAGCTCCTGACAACAACAAATTTTTCAAGGGCCCAAACTCAGAGGCAGTTTCTCAAAAACTCATTAGGCCACCAGAGTTCCATGTTTGTGGAGTGTTTACCCTGTACCTTACTTTTGGAAATTCCACTACCACCTCCAAGGTTGTGAACTCCTGAGCATTTTCTTTTCCAGATATATATTCACGGACTTTCAAACTCTTCTCCACTAATTGTGTATTACTTGTGGCGAAGGAAATATCAAGGCATTGTTTTGGAGGACAGTGGGAAGATTTTTGTCTAGCAAATATTTGCATACACATTAGATTCATTTTCCTATTTTCCATTAGAAATACTGAATCCCTGTCACTAACCCATACCCTACTAGACTCTGACTACTAATCTTAATATGATGTAGAAAAAGAAACCTAACAGAATAGAAATACAGGCCGTTCATAGGAGGCATGGTGTATACGAGGACTTGCCTTCTGCTTTATCAAGTGAATGTGTTATAAATCTAGTCAACTTTTCATTGTAATACTTCTCCATGAGTTTTTAAAGTTAACACATATGTACATTTCTGTCTCCCTTTCTCTGTACCCTATTCATCTCATGAAATTTATTATGCATATTTAGTATCCTACCTGGTATCACACGTACATTCTTGTGAGCTTGCTGTTTTAGGAAGATACAAATTGTGAGAAGAGATCACTCCCCCTAAATACTGATGGAACTGAAAATTCAACATATGGGTGAATTTCCTAGATGAACAGCATTATACATAAATCCATGCTCAGTAAAAAGAATATTTTTTGGATATGAGGATGATATATATTTCATGATGAATTTTGATTGGCATACATATTACTACATTTTAATGTCTGTGTTTGTATCTATATATATGTATATATATATTTTTTTTCTCCAGATTATTCAAAATATGAAATATATGTGTCTTATTTTACACTCACTAATTTAACTCATGTTTCTATATGTGGATTTATAATCAAATTTTCACAAAATTATTCTCAGAAATATTCATCCACATGAAATACATATTTATTTCCCAGTACTGAAAACTAACTTCGGTGAAAGGTGCTTACAAATCCTAATATTTGTACAGTAACTGACCCAGTTTAACATCAATGCAAGTAAAATCCTATGGGACATGATGTGTATTTTGAAGTTCATTTTTATTCAACACTGGTACATTACTATTTCTTCAGTTTATGGACATTATAAGATAATACTTTTCATCCACAAGTTAACAAATCTGTACGCATTTGGTTCACTTGCAATTACTTCCTGCTTCAGAATATATGTATTCCTCCATGTTTCTTGACTGTACTTTTCATGAGATTATTTCCAAACACATTATTTTCGATTTCCATAATCATTTTTGAAGCAAAACTCCCACACTCTTCATGATAAACTATAATGCTAAAATTACCATTAGATGTATAACTGGTTAGAATGAACTTATGTATATCAATATAAGATTTCCTATATATTTTCAGATATCAATTCAATCCATTATTTAAAGTTTGATCAAGTTATATTATTTATTTACAGTATTGTCTATTAAGGCATCATCTTTATAATCATAGGCACAGGGTACACGTACTTGTGTCCCCAATACTAATTTATAAGTCTTAAAATGTTGCTTTCAGAAATGTTTGAAGAAATACTGCAGTCACCTGATATACATTTACATTTCATCACAGTAATATTCCCGACAAAAAATGCAACGGACACCCTTATGATTGTACCAAAGCCTAAATTTAATGTGAGCATGTATTACTAACAACATCCATGTCCTGATTAACTAATGATCTCAAATATCATTCCTATTGGTGACTACATATTTGTTTCTTCCTAAGATTATATATTCAAACTCAACCCTGTTAAAAACGTCTTATCCTATTACTCACTTTGTACTTTCCCTGATTTCCTAATGTCTCTATTGATATCTGCTTTCCTACACATTTTCCCCAGTTCATCACTGTGACTGACTCTTCACATATGCTGACATTTGCATTCACTCTCTAACCAAAACCCTATATCTAAATAACTTTTGGAACTATCCCTTTTTGTCTGGAGGATCTCTTCCTCATTCAGTCATCCAAGGTACAAGGTCCTATGCCATTGTATAACGATTTATTTGAGACAACTTTGCGGAAATAATTCAAAGCTAAGTATCCCAATCAAGAGCCCAGTGTTCATCTGGGTTTCAAATCTTTCCTAGATTTCTGTATTCATACTTATATTACACCTATATATGCTTGTAAATATCGGAGGTCCCCAATACCATTATTCATCTCGCAGAATGATACCTAACCCAAATTGAACATGTTATTAACCCTAACCATGCACTGTTCCCTCAATTTAACTTTACAAAGACCAGGGACAGAGTTGGTGTTAAAATACAGGTAGGTAGGGGATCTTCCACCTGTTGAGAACCTCAAGTTCCATGCAGAAATAAACCCTGAAGAAGATGTAGGCAGCTATGAAGGACCTGAGAGAGCAACAGTAATCTTCCTTGGTAAAATACCTGGTCAGGATGAAGCGATGTGTCTGAATAAGCCTCTGTTTTCTTAAAGTAGAGAAGATGGACCAAACCAGGTCTGTGTGGAGAGCTGTTAACATGTGCCTATGGTTGATATACCATTCTATCTTGTGAATGTGACACAGGAAGTAGGGGAAGCCTCTCTCTCGTGGGACCCTTGGAAGCAAATGTTAGGATAAAGTGGTTACCAAGGTAGTGACCTCATTCAGTTCCTGAAGGAAGTGACCTACCTCACTTCCTTGGTGATGGAACTCTCTGAACTTGGGATCCAGGAAGCCAGGCACTCAGAGCCAGTCCCAGTCCCAGTCCCAGTGGGTTCACTTGTTTATATTTACCAAGGACAGAGTCAGTCTTTTTGGTACATACAGATGTGTGGATGGCTAAATGCCAGGAAAGCTCTGAAGAGGGGCCTTTCCTGAGAAAGCAGGTAGTGACTCACTGATTGATGCTGAAAACTTTACAGAGTTGGTAAAGGAGACCTGATCTGAGACAGGACAGTCCATTTCGAGGGAGCAGAGTAAGGCCCATCAGTCTGAGGACACTCTGGATAGTCACAGACCTACTTGGGGGAAGGAGGTGCCTTTGTGGGTGTGGGTGTGAATTTGTGTTTTTTTATCATGTTCTGAGAATAGGTAGGAAAGGCAGTATGTTTGGTTTGGAGTGGACTGTTTTTAGTAAGTCATTTGACTTGGCGAGTGTTTCTATGTTTGTGTATCCCACTTTTTCCGTGGTTGTAGATATTAGAAAAGTGAATGCATCAATGGATGTGTCCTGTCTAGTAGAAAGCATCTCAGCACACATCCTTCCCAATTTATGAATGGACTGTGGCTTGCCTTATATGGACAACACCTACTTCTTTCCTTAGTTCCTGTTTTCTTCCTGAATTCTGGCCACTCTCCAGAATAGGCTCATGTTTTTTTGTCCAAGATATGGACCTCCGTCGAGTTCTGTGACATGGCCATGTACTGGATAGATGAAGGGAATTGGGAGCATCTCTGAAAACTCGGATATCAGTGTGACCAGTAAAGTCTCAGTAGAGAAACCCTGCTTTGTGCCTTTTGCTTACCTACTGTTCTGTTGACCTGAATGTCAGGAAGGTCTTTTCCTCAGGCCACCAGTTTGTAAAGCCTGAAGAAAAGTGCTTTCAATTGGAAATGAATGAGCATCACCTGTGGCTCTTCGCTTAATTGCTTTGGAAAGGGATGTGTCTGAATCATCCTTTCGGCTCTGAGAGAGGCTGTGGCTTTGATTTTCAGCACCTGATGGATCTAAAGAAAGATCCCATGTGTGCATCCAAAACCAAAATGGCAAAAAGATCAGTCATTGTGGATGAAGTCTCTTGCTTCCTCTGTTAGGTTCCTGACCTCCATCAAGTAAGTATAGGGATCCTTTGAGACAAATGAGTTCTTCAAAGCCCTGCAGCAGTGCTTGGGTTCTCACATGACTCCAAATCACATAAAGAATCTATACCTCACAGTCAGTAGGCTTCAAAATGAAGAAACAGAGCAGTATTACTGGCAGGCCTATTTGATCAATCCTGGTTTACAGGAAGGGTGTCCAGGAAACCCTGACTTTAGGAAAATGAGGGGCAAGGGAACTTATTTTGGACACTGTCTTGGGCTGCACCCCTTATGGAAACCTCCAGCCAGAGGTTATGATGAATGTCTACATGGAAGAATATGAGGGCCATGTGGGAGTATTTTGGTTTTAATTGAACATATTGTTAACCCTAACCATACACTGTTCCCTCAATCTAAGTATTCAGAAAAGCAGGGACAGATTTGGTCTTACAATACAGGAATTCAGGGGATCATCCATCTGCTGAAAACTTCAAAGTTCCATGCAGAAATGAATCCTGGAGAAGATGTAGGCAGCTATGAAGGATCTGAGAGAGCAAAAGGCATCTTCCATGGCAAACAGCCTGGTCAGGATGAAGGGTTGTGTCTGAATCAGATTCTCTCTTCTTAATGTAGAGGAGAGGCCTGTGTGGAGAGCTGTTCCCAGGTGACTATTGTTTCTTTACCATTCTAACTTGTGAAAGTGTCACAGGAAGTAGGGACATCCTCCATGTTATGAGACCTTAGGAAGCAAATGTTAGGACAAATTGGTTGCCAAGGCAGTGACCTCATTCAGTTACTAAAGGAAGTGACCTCACCTCACATCCTTGTTGATGGAACTCTCCAAATTTGGGTTCCAGGAATCTAGGCACCCAGGCCCAGTCCCAGCACCACTTCCAGTGTTCTCACTTGTTTGGATTTTCCAAGGACAGAGTCAGTCTTTTGTGGTACCTACTTATGTGAGAATGGCCAAATTCCAGAAAAATTCTGAAGAGGGGCCCTTCCGGAGAAAACAGGTAGAGGCTCACTGCTGGCTCCTGACAACTTCACAGAGTTGACCAAGGAGCCCAGATCTGAGACAGGACAGACCATTTCTGGGGAACATAGTATGGCCCTCCAGTCAGAGGACACTCTGGATAGTTCCAGACCCACTTGGGGGAAGGAGGTGCCTTTGTGGTTGTGGGTGTGGGTTTGTGGTTTTTTCTTTTGTTCTGAGAATAGTTAGGAAAGGGGGTGTGTTTGGTTTGGAGTGGACTGTTTCTAGTTAGTCCTTTGACAAGGCGAGTGTTTTTAGGTCTGTGTATCCCACTGTTTTCGTGGTTGTAGACATTAGAAAAGATAATGCCTCAATGGGTGTATCCTCTCAAGGAGAAAACTTCCCAGCATTCATCCGGCACAATTTATGAATGGAGTGTGGCTTGCCTTATCAATGGGCAACACCAACTATCTTCCTACGTTCCTGTTTTCTTCCTGAATTCTGGCCACTCTCCAGCATAGGCTCATGATTTTGTGTCAAATATATGTACCACTTCCAAGCTCTGTGACATGGCCATGTACTGGTAGCTGAAGGGAATGGCAAGCATCTCAGAAAACTCAGATATCAGTGTAGCCAGTAAAGTCTCAGTGGAGAAACCCTGCTTTGGGCCTTTTGATTACCTATTGTTATGTTGCCCTGAATATCAGGAAAGTCTTTGTCTCAGGCCACCCCTTTGTGAAGCCTGAAGAAAACAGTTTTCACATGGAAATGAATGGGCATTACCTTTGAGTTTACAATAAAACCTTCACAGATTTGGCTCTCATTAAGTTAAAAATACTTTTAGATTGTATCTCAGTGTAAAAAGTAACATGGAACTGTACATATCTTATTGATAACAAGTCCAATTATAGAACACAAATGATATACATAAATCTATAACACTCCAACATGTTTTTCTTTTAAGCCTAGAATTACCATACAACCTTAGAACACCAGCTTGATACAATGGTCTTTGCAAGCTTCTACCTTACAGACTTGTATACCTGGAAGATATGAACACATTAACACCACAATTACATTGATGTTTTTGTATTAAACAAGTTTAGATTTTAAAGAAATAACATGGCACAATTTTATAAAAACAGTACTTGTTTTACCAGCTGTTTAATTTTTTAAGATTACTTGCTCAAAACTTACACATATAACCAAGTTACACACACCTTTTTTCATTATTTACTTAAACCCTTTTAATTACTTAATCATATAGACTCTCTTATCCAGAAACACGTTTTTCCTCTATTATATCTATATCTAGAACCTTTTAGTTTCTCTTTTCCATCTACTAAACTCGTTCTGTTCACATTTCAATACAATGCTTTTCAATTTCTGAATTTAAGCAGATTATTTTATAGACATCTACATTTTATTAGGGCCTTTTTGAAAACCTAGAAAACTTATTGGCCTAATTTTAAAGACATCTTTATTTTTATCTGTTTACCCAATTTGAATTAAAACATATGAATCACGTGAATCAAAGACATTTGGATACATTTTTAAATTTTTCATGAGCGCTCCTCATCTGTCAATTGTCATATCCCTGCATGATATATGGACATACACACATACAGACATAACAACATACAACACGTAACACAAATGTAACACATAACACAATAGTAAAGGCCTTGTAGCTTTTTTCAGGTGAAATCTCCATTGCAATGCTGAAAACTCCAGAGTCGATCAAAAATAGAACTGATCAGAAAACATTAACGCATCAGCAGAATCAAGATCATGAGCTCAAAATAAAAAATTACAGAATCTAAGAAAAGCAAGAGTCCTAAAAATGATGACTGGCCAGTAATTAGTAAATACCATATTATATACTTTTTTGGTTAGGTCTAGTTTGAGTTCAGGTAAAAAGACACATTTACTCTTTTTATCTGTCTCCTGCTGAGTGCTGCAGGCTTCTTTTATTTGCATATCAAAGTAAGTCCTGGCTGAGGTCTGGAAAACTGGAAAGACTGGAATTCTGAGAAGAAACCTCACGCCTAAGGCATTTATCTATAAGTCATAATTTCCAGGTTTGGATGTTGAAAATTTTGATGCAAGTTTAAGATGTAATTCTCAAAATTTTATTTCTTTAGATTTTTCTACACTAGAAAAACTTGCTCACACAAAACTGAAAATAGGATCATTTTTTGATAATATTAATGCCACCATCAGAAGAAGTTTCTATAGGATCATTAAGCCCCTTTCTTTGTTATGAAGTTTCTAATAGTATTAAGTTAAATTAAATTGGCTGAAAATTTTTAAAAAAGAACCACATGTTACCATGTGTATCCGAAATTAAGCTTTAAAAATTTCCAAGACTGTTGCTAATTAATGTCATTTCAATAAGCCAGACCAACGTTTTAATTTAGTACCATTTTTTAAAATCTTACACACTGATGGGAATAGATACCATATCATAATTTATTATCTCTTCCAAAGTTAATGCACTGATATATCTAGTGAAATTTTTTCAGGCTGTCTAGTTCAAAATTAAAACTCTTTATTTTTTTTTTACCCTAAGTTTTTAAGTTTCCTAGCATGAACTACCTGAAATCAAACTAAACAATTGTTTAAACCCAACTTTTAACTGTAAGATAGTGCAATGCTTTAGAAACCCATTTAGATACCAGATGGTTAAAATAAAAAAATCATTTCTAGATACACATTCACCCTAGATCATCCCCAAGAAACAATCTATAATATCAACATATTAATGCATTCATTGTCCCTTTTGTTAAGTAAACAGAGATGGAGAAATCCTTAAAGTGTACGTAAGGAATAAGGGAGTTCCCCACAGCAAAATGGATCTGGCAGCTGCTGGGCGTCCCTTAGCCTCACCATTTACTTACAGGATTAGTTCCTCTGGTTTGCTTTGACCCCAGGCACCAGGCATATTCTATGTCTCCCAACTTTGCAGTAGTCAGCTCCCAAAAATTTCATTCTCTGCTTCAGTTGTTTTGAGTGCTAGGCTTCCCCAAGAGGGCAGAGTGGGGTGTATTTAAAGTCCCCTCTGGCGTGTCAAAATTTATGACTGAAGGCTTGGTTCCCATCCCAAAGCCAATTAATGCCAATTTAATAATGAGGACAGGGTTTTGAGAAAAGTTTAAGCGAGATATCAAAGTTCTTAGACCCCAGACATTTCCCTCTGCAGTGGGCATGCTCAATCCAACTACGGGAAGAAAAGAAATCACTGCTTCCGTAATCTTGCTTAACAAAGGGGAGTAAAGTTCATCAAAGTTCTTTGAAGCACAGCTAAGAGAGGTGAAAAGGTGAGAACAGAAAAACTGGCGGTTCTATTGACTTTTGGTCCCTCACAGGAGAAGCATTAGGTTAAAATTTAGCTAAAGTAACTTCCACATATGTAATGCAGGTTGGAACTCGGGACTCTGCATCGGACCAAACAATGCCATCACATTTAACAGAAACACAGATAAAATGACACACAAAGACCATCATGCAGCTCCCGTTTGTTCACAACCCCAAGATCTACAATCTTGTGACTCAGAGAGAATGGAGGGAAGAGGGGGAGGAGTAGAAGGTTTGAGTGATAGGATCCTGGGTGAAGGGGTCGGATTGGAGGCAGGGACCAGGAATGGCTTCAAGGACAGAGGCATGGAATGGCTTTGTCCCATAATGAGAGTTTCTCAAACAGAGACAAGGACAATACAAACGTGACACAAACATGTACACACAGTTAACATTTAACACGAGTTCAGAAGTAAAGATTAGAACCTAGTAACTGGCAAAACCTAATGGGTTAGACCACAAAGACAGACAGTGAATTCAATCTGAGAGAAAAAAGTAGTCAGCAAGATATGATGGGTTGCCAGCAGAGTCACCTAATGTGGGCTCATTCGTCCCTCCTCACCTAATGAGAGCACATCCGTCACTCCCCGAGTCCTCCAAGGCATCCCTTGCAAGGACATGGCCTGTGGCTTTAGGACACGTTTGTCCACCACTGACAGGGGGAACTTACGTTCTCCACTGGAAGCCACTCTGCCAACCCAAACCAAAAACGGAAAAATGGAACCTGAACAAAAAGCTCTGAGTGATCACAAGGAAAAATGAAAAGAAGCGCCTTACTTACCTCCAGAGGGGTCTGTTGGCGTGTCCTTGTCCTATGCTGCGTGATTCCCGGCCAACGCACCAAATGTAAGGGTCCGGTGAAGGTCGGAGGAAGAGACCACCAAGAGAACGCGGCTCATGCAACAGAAAAAGGCGTTCATTGAGGATCCAATCCAGCATGCTGGGGCTACGTGCTCACTCAAGAAGGGAGAGCAGCCCAGAGCCCCGAGCAGGGGTTGAGCAGTGCTTAAGAACACTTTTTGGGGAGGGCGGGACTTTACATATATCACAGTCTCCTTTAAGAAATCAACATACACCACAGAAAAATCAAACAACAATTCCTAAACATGATTAGTTCATTCATTGGCAGGAACAGGTCAGGCGGGAGTGATAGGTGAGTTCTAAAGCGAGGTACACATTCAAACAGATTGGTTTAGGCCTTGCAATGCCTATGTGCCAGGCCACACAGGGTCCTAGGTTATTAAACAACCAGGCGGTCAGGGGGAATATTTACTGGGCAGTCCGGAATTGTACTACAAGCTACAGGAATTTCAGGTTTTGCATGTAGCATAGGAACTTAACAATACCTGGTCCTTTACATTTTAACTCAGGCCTTGCAGCTTAGAAACTTTACAAAACCCAGTCTTTTACACTTCAACTTTTACACTTTAATTTCAATTTATTTTACCCTTTCAGATCACTCCTGGTGCACAAGAAGGGTGTCCAAGCCACCCTGAATTTAGGCAAATGAGTGGAAAGGGAGCTTATTTGGGACACTGTCTTGGGCTGTGCCCCTCATGGAAACCTCCAGCCAGATGTTATGATGAGTGCCTTTATAGAAGAAGAGGAGGGCCATGTGAGAGTGTTTTGGTATTAATTGTGGTCATTTGTGTGACGGTTGGAAGAGATGACTGGGTCCACCTGGACTTGAATTCTTGTGTGATTCCCCTTAGAGACTGACTTCTGGAACTGAACTCAAAGAAGTATTGCCATGAATTGTGGTGATATTTTAAGAGGTCAAGCATGAGAGTCGCCCTTGGAAACTAAGATCAAGGCCGAGGGTGGCTTTCCACAGAGCACTGAGAATTTCAGCCAAGATATCCCATGATTTTATTCTTAAAGACTTGGTAGCCATAGTTGAGAGTCAAAACACACATGGACCTCACATTGTAGACCTCAATGGGCCTGGCTATATCTAACCTTTGGGCCACTCTTTGGGAAGCCTTGCCTATGAGAGTTCTCCAGAGTTTCATTGAAATGAGCTTCCTCAACATTTAATGGTTCTTGAAACCCACAGTGCATACAAACACAATAGAAATACAAGCAGTTCAGAAGAGGCATGGTGTATAGTTGGACTTGCCTTTTGCATTATGTAGGGTAGGTGTTATAAATCTAGTTAATTTTTAATTGAAATAGTTCTCCTTGTGTTTTTAAAGTTAATAAATATGTGAATTCCTGTATCATTTTCTCTGTAGCCTATTCATCAAATGTATTTTTATATAAACATATTGAATCCTACCTGGTATCACATATACATTCTTGTGAGGTGGCTGACATGGCAGATACAAATTATGACAAGAGATCACTCCTCCTAAACGCTATTGGATCATAAAATTCAGCCTAAGGGTAACCTTTCTAGTTGAACAACATTATTCATAAATCCATGTTCAGTAAAATTAATATTTTTGGATCTGTGGACGATATATATTTCATCATGAATTTCAATTGGCATATATATTGCCACTTTATAATGTCTGTGTGTGTTTTGCTCTTTGCTTAATTGCTTTGGAAAGAGATGTGTCTGAATCAGCCTCTTGGGCCTGTGTGAGGCTGTGGCTTAGATTCTCAGCACCTGATGGATCTAAAGAAAGATCCCATGGGTGCATCCAAAACCAAAATGGCCAAAAGAGCAGTTATTGTGGATGAAGACTCTCACCTTCCTCTCTAATGGCCCTGACATCCATCAAGTGAAAATAGGGATCCTTTGGGTCAAATGAGTTCTTTAAAGCCCTGCAGAGTTTAGCCCATAGGTGCTTGGGTTTTCACATGAATCCAATTTACATAAAGAATCTAAACCCCACAGTCATTTGGCCTCAAATTGAAGAAGATAAGGGGCATGTGGGAGCATTTTGTTTTGAATTGTGGTAATTTGTTTGGCGCTTGGAACAGATGACTGGGTCCACCTGGGCTTGAACTCTGGTATGATTCTCCTTAGAGACTGAATTCTGGAAGTGACATCAGAGAAGTATTGTCATGAATTGTGTTTGGATTTTACTAGGCCATGCAACCTAGATCTCAGGTATTAATTGTGGTGCAGGGAGATCTAGGTGCAGGGTGGCTTTGCCCAAAGCACTGGGAATCTCAGCCTGGATATCACATGATTTTATTCTGAAATTCTTTAAAGCCACAGTTGAGAGTCAAAACACACATGGACCTCACATTGTAGACCTCAATGGGCCTGACTTCATGTGACCTTTTGGCCACTCTTTGGGAAGACTTGCCTGTGAGTGTTCTCAAGATCTTTCATTGAAATGAGCTTCTTCAACATTTAATGGTTCCTGAATGAATTGAAACCCACAGAGCCTCCAACTTTATCCTCAAAAAATGGCTTGATAAATACCATGAAACTTTTGAAATTCCCATGACCAGGTGGCACTGGAAAACTTTTGGATGTCCTGTTGCTGATCATGAGTGTATCTCACAGTGCCTTGACTGACTGGGTTTCATGAAAATTGTGTAGAACAGTGATGCCAGTATGTTGGAGCCTGTTCATTAGTGGGCCTAGAGCAGTGGTGTGAAGGTGTGTGATAAAACATATGTGTTGGGGCATGTGGATCTGCCATTGGCTTCCAATTGCCTTGTGACTGACAGGGTACAGCCAGCAGACTCCCTTTTATGTAAAGGCATCTTGTTATATGGATAGGTTTCTGGGCAATGTTCAGAATCAGGTTGCTATGGACAAAGGGGCAACCTATGTGGGACAGAATCCTGGTTGGTGCATTCTCATGCAGACCGTGTCCCTCCACACGTGACAGAACTCCCTCCAGCACTGTGTCCCAGTTGAACTCCTTGTATTTCATGAAGCAAATACCAAACTCCCAGTGCACCAGCAAGAAACACCACGAAAATTGGAGGATGACCAAATGGCTTCACAGTCAACCCGCGGAGACACTTACACCCCAGTGGCCATATTTTAACTACAAAAAGAGTATTCAGCACTGCTGTCTCATTTTCATTGGAAAATTAGAAACAATGTCCTTCAGGTCACATATTTGCACACCCAGATTTGATGGTCACACAACAAAGGAAGCTAAAGCTCCTGACAACAACATGTATTTTAAGAGCCCAACCTCAGAGAGTTTCTCAAGAAGTCTTTACACAAGCAGAGCTCAATGTTTGTGGAGTGTTTACCCTGTCTCTTACTTTTGGAAACTCCTCTACCACCTACAAGTTTGTGAACTCCTGAGCATTTTTTATTCCTGATATGTATTTACAGATTTTCTAACTTTTCTCCTCTAATTGTATCTTACTTGGAACTAAGGTAATGTCAAGGCAATCTTCTGGATGAGAGTGTGAACATTTTTGTGTAGCACATATTTGCATACCAATTAGAGTCATTTTCCATATTTCCATTCGAAATACTGAATCCTTGACACTAACGCATACCCTAATAGACTCTGACTACTACTCCTAATATGATGGAGAAAAATAACACAAACAGAATAGGAATACAAGCAGTTCAGAGGAATCATAGTGTATAGTTGGACTTGTTTTTTGCATGATTAATTGTAGGTGTTATAAATCTAGTCAATTTTTAATTGAAATAGTTCTCCATGTGTTTTTAATGTTAACAAATATGTGAATACCTATCTCCCTTTCTCTGTAGCCTATTCAGCACATGTATTTTTAAATGCACATATAGAACACTACCTGGTATCACACCTACATTTTGTGAGGTGGCTAATTTGGCAAATACAATTTGTGAGAAGTGATCACTCCTGTTAAACTCTGTTGGAACTGAAAATTTAACCTAGGGGTGTGTTTCCTAGAAGAACAACATTATACATAAATACATGTTCTAAAAGAAATAATTTTGCATCTGTGGAGGATATATATTTCATGATAAATTTGATTGCTAATTTATTGTCTGTGTGTGTTTTTTTGTATATATATACATACACTCTCCAGATTTTTCAAAATATGAAATATATGTGTCTTATATACACTCCCTAAATTCATTCATGTTCATGTATATGGATTTATAATCAACTTTTCACAAGATCATTCTCAGAAATATTCATCCACCTTAAATACATATTGTTTCCAGTACTGAAAACTAACTTCAGTTAATGTTGCATACAAATACTAATACTTCTACAGTAACTGACCCAGTTTAACATCAATGCAAGTACATTCCTATGTGACATGATGTGTATTTTGAAATTCATTTTAATTCAACACTGGTACATTACTATTTCTTCAATTTATGCACATCATAGGATATATATTTCATCCACAAGTTAGCAAACTTATAGGCATTTGTTTCACTTTCAATCACTTCCTGCTTCAGAACACATGGATTCTTCCAGGTTTCTTGACTGGTCTTATAATGAGACTTCTTTCGAAATATATTATTTTTGATTTCTTTTATCACTTTTGAAGCAAAACTGACACTCACTTCATGATAAACCATAACTATAATATCACCATTAGATGTATAACTGGTTGGAATGAATGATTTTATAACAATATAGTATTTTTTATATATTCTCTTATATCAGTTTATTCCATTATTTAAAATGGAACCAGTTATATTATGTATTCACTATATTGTCTTTTCATGCATTATCTCTATATTCATAGACACAGTGTACACCTCTTAGTACCCCCATACTAATTTATTAGTCTTCTAAATATTGCTCACAGAAATTGTGGAAGAAATACTCATGTCACCTGATCTACATATGCATGTTATCATAGTAATATTCTGGACACAAAATGCAAAAGTCACACGTATGATTGTACCAAAGCCTAAATGGAAACTGAACATGGATTACTAAAAACATCCATATCCAGGTTGCCTAATGCTCTCAAATGTCAATCCTATTGGTGACCACATTTTTGTTTCTTCCTAAGATTATATATTCAACCTCAAAACTGTTGGAAATGTCTAGTTTTTTCACTCACTTTATACTTTGCCTGATTTCCTAATGTCTCTATTGATATCTACTTTCCTACATATTTTTTCCAGTTCAACATTGTGACTGACCCTTCACATGTGCTGACATTGACATTCACTCTCTAACCGAAACCCTATTGCTAATGAACGTTGGTCCAAATCCTATACTCTATCTTCTTCCGAAACATACTTCCGAAACATATCTTCCTGATCCTATCGACTATCCCTTTTTGAGTGGATGTACTCTACTACATTCAATCATCTGAGGTACAAGGTCCTATGCCATTGTATATTGATTTTTCTGAAACATGTATGCAGAACATAATTCAAAGCTACGTGTCCCAATCTATTGCCAAATGCACTTCTGAGCTTCAAATCTTACCTAGATTTCTGTTTTCATACTTATATTTAACCACTATATTTCTATATATTGCAGGTTCCCAATAACCTTATTCATCCCGCAGAATGATTCCTAACCCAAATCGAAAGTGTTATTAACCCTAACCATACACTGTTGCCTCAATCTAACATTACAAAAGAGCAGGGACAGGGCTATTCTTTCAATTAGGGATGTAGGTGATCTTCCAACTGCTGAGAACCTCAAAGTTCGATGCAGAAATGATCCCTGGAGAAGATGTAGGCAGCTATGAAGGACCTGCATGAGCAAAAGCCATCTTCCATGGCAAACAACCTGGACAGGATGAAGGGATGTGTATGCATCAGACTCTCTCTTCTTAATGTAGAGAAGATGAACCTAACCAGGCCTGCGTATAGAGCTGTTCCATGGTGTCTATTTTGATATACCATTCTAACTAGTCAAATTGTCACAGGAAGTAGGGGCACCCTCCAACTCATGGAACCATTGGAAGCAAGTGTTAGGACAAAGTTGTTGCCAAGGCAGTGACCTCATTCAGTTGCAAAGAAAGTGACATACCTCATTTCCTTGGTGATGGAACTCTCTGAAATTGGGATGCAAGAAGCCAGGCACCAAGAGCCAGTCCCAGTCCCAGTCCCAGTGGGCTCACTTGTTTGGATTTACCAAGTACAGAGTCAGACCTTCTTGGTACCTACTGATGTGAGGATGGCCAAATGCCAGTAGAGCTCTGAAGAGGGGCCTTTCTTGAGACAGCAGGTTGTGGCTAACAGCAGGCTCCTCGCAGAATAACAGAGTTGGCCAAGGAGACAAGATCTGAGACCAGACAGGCCATTTCGAGTGGAACATAGTATGACCCACCAGTCAGAGGACACTCCAGATAGTTATAGACCTATTTTTGGGAAGGAGGTGCCTTTTTGGTTGTAGGTGTGAGTTTGCGGTTTTGTTTCATGTTCTGAGAATAGGTAGGAAAGGTGGTTGGTTTGGTTTGGAGTCGACTGTTTCTAGTAAGTCTATAGACAAGGCGAGTGTTTCTATGTCTGTGTAGCCACTGTGTCCGTGGTTTTAGACATTAGAAACGAGAATGCATCAATGGAGGTGTCCTGTCTAGTAGAAAGCTTCACAGCATTCATCCTGCACAATTGATTAATGGACTGTTGCTTGCCTTATGGATGGGAAACACCTACTAACTTCCTAAGTTGCTGTTTTCTTCCTGAATTCTGGCCACTCTCCAGAATAGTATCATGGTTTACTGTCCAAGATATGTACCACCTCCAAATTCTGTGACATGGCCATGTCCTTGATAGCTGAAGGGAATGGGAACATCTCAGAAAACTCAGATATCAGTGTGACCAGTAAAGTCTCAGTGGAGAAACCCTGCTTGGCTCCATTTGCTTATCTATGTTTCTGTTGCCTTGAATGTCAGGAAGGTCTTTGCCTCAGGCCACCCCTTTGTGAAGCATGAAGAAACAGTTTTCAAATGGAAATGAATGGGCATCACCTGTGGCTCTTTGCTTAATTGCTCTGGAAAGGGATGTGTCTTAGTCAGACACTAGGCCCTGTTTGAGGCTGTGGCTAAGATTCTCAGCTCCTGATAGATCTAAAGAAGATCCCATGTGTGCATCCAAAACCAAATGGCAAAAAATCTGTCATTGTGGATGAAGTCTCTTGCCTTCTTCTGTTTGGTTCCTGACCTCCATCAAGTGAGAATAGGGATCCTTTGGATCAAATGAGTTCTTCAAAGTCCTGCAGAACTGCTTGGGTTGTCTCATGATGCCAAATCACATAAAGAATCTATACCTGACAGTAAGTAGGCCTCAAATTGGAGAAGCAGAGCAGTATTTATGGCAGACCTAGAGCAGTTGTGTGCAGGTGTGTGACAATACATCTGTGGTGGGGTCATGTGGATCTTACATTGGCTTCCAAATGGCTTGTGACTGACATGGTGCAGCCAGCAAAACTTTGTATGTAAAGGCATCATGTTACATGGAGAGTTTTCAGGGCAATGTTCAGAATCAAGTTCCTATGGTAAAGGGGGCAAGCAATGGGGGATAGAAGCCTGGTTGGTGCATTCTCCTGCAGACCCTGACACACCATACATTACAGGACTCCCTCCAGCATTGTGTCCCAGTTTAACTCCTTGTATGTCATGAACCAAATACAAAACACCCACTGCAGCAGCAAGAAACACCACGAAAAGTGGAGGATGACCAAATGATTTCAAAGTCCAGACGGGGAGACACTTATCCCCCATTGGCCACAGTTTAGTTACAAAGAGTGAATTCAGCACTGCTGCCTCATGTTCATTGGACAATAAGAATTCATGTCCTCCAGGTCACAAAAATGCAGACCCAAGTTTGATGGTCTCACTACAAAGGAAGCTAAAGCTTCTGAAAACAACATATATTTCAAGTACCCAACCTCATTGTCAGTATCTCCAGAAGTGTTTAGGCCAGCAGAGATCCATGTTTGTGGAGTTTTACCCTGTCCCTAAGGTTTGGAAACGTCTCTTCCACCTCAAAGGTTGTGAACTACTGAGCATTTTCCATTCTACGTATGTATTCACAGATTTTCTAACTCTTCTCCTCTAATTGTTTCTTACATGGGGCGTGGTTATTTCAAGCCATTGTTCTGAATGAGAGTGGGAATTTTTTTGTGTGTAGCACGTATTTGCATACACATTGGATTCATTTTCCAATTTTCCATTCGAAATACTGAATCCCTGACACGAACCCATACCCTACTAGACTCTGACTACTAATTCTAATATGATGCAGAAAAGTAACACAAACAGAATTGAAATACAAGCAGTTCAGAGGAGGCATGGTGTATTATTGATCTTGCCTTTTGCATGATAAATGTCAGGTGTTATAAATCCAGTCTATTTTTAATTGAAATAGATCTCCATGTGTTTTTAAAGTTAACAAATATGTGAATTCCTGTCTCCCTTTGTCTGTAGCCTATTCAGCACATGTATTTTTATATGCACATATCAAATCCTACCTGGTGTCACACCTACATTCTTGTGAGGTGACTGACTTGGGAGATACAATTTGTGAGAAGACATCACTCCTCCTAAACGCTGTTGGAACTGATAATTCAAATAATGGGTGAGCTTCCTAGTAGAAAAACATTATACATAAATCCCTGTTAAGAAAATTGAATATTTTTGGATCTGTGATTGATGTATATTTCATAGTGAATTTAGATTTGCATATATGTTGCTACATTTTAATATCTGTATGTGTCTGTGTGTATACACACACACACACACACACACACACACACACACACTCTCTCCAGATTTTTCAAAATATGAAATATATGTATCTTATTTACACTCCTTAAATTCATTTATGTTCAAGTATGTGGATTTATAATCAACTTTTCACAAGATTTTTCTCAGAAATATTTATCCACCTGAAATACATATTTGTTTCCTAGTACTGAAAACTAACTTCAGTGAATGGTACATACAAATCCTGTTGATAGCCACAGCCAAGGGTCTCCAGTAAATACCATATTTACTACTGCACAACCTAAGGCAGGCATGGTCCCTAAGCCACATGCTCGTTGTTTAAACAGAGAGGGGGAGATGTTGAGAGCCACAGCCAAAGGGGCCCCAGGAAACCTCCAGCTGCCAGCAAACTTCCAGCTGCCGGCTGATGATTGGCTCCACAGCGGCCCGAGCAACATCTAGCTGATTGGCTCCTCTGCGGTGATGCTCATTGCAGATGCTCATTGAGCTGTTTCCCCGCCCTTTCAGACTGCCAGTGGATGATTGGATGACAGGGGCCCCAGCAACATCTAGCTGATTGGCTCCTCTGTGGTGATGCTCAATGGGATGTTTCCCTGCCCTTTCAGACAACGGAGCTGCTCATTGGTGGACTTTTTTGTCTCCGCCCATGTGACCCAGCCAATCGGCCTCAAAAGGAGGAGGCTTGTGGTTGAGGGAGAGGCTTGTGGGAAGACTGTGGTGGCAGTTGGGCTCTGAGGGTTTTTCCTGAGAAGCTGTTTTGTTTGGCTTGTGTGGTTCTAAAAATAAAGTTTGTTTCTTTTGACAATTGGCTCCTGAATTGTGCCCAGCCAGACTGATGATAATCATGTAAAATGTTGATTTAAATCGCATACATGAACTTGAATGAATTTAGGGAGTGTATAATAAGACACATATATTTCATATTTTGGAAAATCTGGAAAATCTGGTATATATATACACACACACACACACAACAATAAAATGTAGCAATATATATGCCAATCGAAATTTATCATGAAATATATATCATCCACATATCTAAAAATATTCATTTTACTGAACATGGATTTATGTATGATGTTGTTCACTAGGAAGCTCACCCATAGTTTGAATTTTCAGTTCCATCAGTATTTAGGGGAAGTGATCTATTCTCATAATTTGTATATTCCAAAGTTAGTGAGATCACAAGAATTTACGTGTGTTACCAGGTAGGAGTCTATATATGCATAAAAATATACATGTTCTAAAGAGGCTACAGAGCAAAGGAGACAGGAATTTACATATGTGTTAACTTTGAAAACTCATGGAGAAATATTACAATGAAAAGTTGACTAGATTTATAACACATATCCTTGATAAAGGAGAAGGAAAATCCAAGTATACACCATGCCTCCTACAAAAGGCCTGTATTTCTATTCTGTTAGGTTTCTTTTTCTCCATCATTTTAGGATAGTAGTCAGAGTCTAGTAGGGTATGGGTTAGTGTCAGAAATTCAGTATTGCAAATGGAAAATAGGATAATGTATCCAATGTGTATGCAAATATGTGCTACACAATAATCTTCCCACTCTCACCTAGAACAATGCCTTGACATTACCTTTGCCCCAAGTGAGACACAATTAGAGAAGAAGAGTTAGAAAATCTGTGAATACATATCTGGAATGGAAAATTCTCAGGAGTTCTCAACCTGGGAGCAGGTAGAGGAGTTTCCAGAAGTAAGGGATTGGGTAAACACTCCACA
Source organism: Callospermophilus lateralis (assembly GCF_048772815.1). Lineage (NCBI taxonomy): Eukaryota > Metazoa > Chordata > Mammalia > Rodentia > Sciuridae > Callospermophilus > Callospermophilus lateralis. Next base: position 393,618 of record NW_027512626.1, on the reverse strand, counting down.
ACCATGGAGCTCTGCTGGAAAAAAGACTTCTGGAGAATCTGCCTCTGAGGTGTGGCACTTGAAATATATATTGTTGTCAGGAGCTTTGTCTTCATTTGTAGTGAAACCATCAAAGCTGGGTCTGAATCTATGTGACCTGGAGAACATGGTTTCTTATTTTCCAATGAACCTGAGGCAACAGTGCTGAATTCTCTCTTTGTAGGTAAACAGAGGCCAGTGGGCCAAAGTGTCTAACCATGTGGACTGTGAAGCCATTTAGTCATCCTCCAATTTTCATGGTGTTTCTTGGTGCTGAACTGGGAGTTTGGTATTTGCTTCAAGAAATACAAGGAGTTCAACTGGGACACAGTGTTGGAGGGAGTTCTGTGACATGTGCTGGGTCAGAGTCTCCAGGAGAACGCACTAACCCGGCTTCTATCCCACATAGCTTGCCCCCTTGACCATAGCAACCTGATTCTGAACATTTCCCTGAAACCTCTCCATATAACAAGATGCCTTTGCATATAAGGGTCTGCTGGGTTCACCATGTTAGCTAAAAGCCATTTGGAAGTCAATGGCAGATCCACATGGCACCACCATAAATATTTTATCACACACCTGCACACCACAACTCTGGGCCAACTACTCTGCAGTCTCCATCTAACCGGCATCTCTGTTCTACACCACTTTCATTATACCCAATCAATCAAGGCACTGTCTGGTACACTAATGATCAGCAACAGGACATCAAAGGTTCTCCAGTGCCACCTCATCATGCGAATTTCAAAAATTTCATGGTATTTATCTAGCCATTTTACAAGGATGAAGTTGGAGGCATTGTGGGTTTCAATTCTTTCAGGAATCATTCAATGTTGAGGAAGCTCATTTCAATGAAAGTTCTGGAGAACTCTCACAGGCAAGGCTTTCCAAAGAGTGGCCAAATAGTCACATGAAGCCAGGCCAATTGAGGTCTACAATGTGAGGTCCATGTGTGTTTTGACTCTCAACTATGTCTGGCAAGTATTTCAAAATAACATCATATGATATTCTGTCTGAGATTCCCAGTGCTCTGTGGAAAGCCACCCCGGGCCTAGATCTCAGTTTCAAAGGGCGACTTTCATGGGTGGCCGCCTAAAATCCCAACACAAATCATGGCAATACTTCTCTGAGGTCAGTTCCAGAACTCAGTCTCTAAGAGGAATCACACCAGAGTTCAAGCCCTGGTGGACCCAGTCATCTTTTCCGACTGCCACATAAATGACCACAATGAAAACCAAAACACTCCCAAATGGCCCTCATCTTCTTCCATATAGACACTCATCATAACCTCTGGCTTGACGTTTCCTTGAGGGGCTCAGCCCAAGACAGTGTCCAAAATAATCTCCCTTTCCTCTCATTTGCCTAAAGTCAGGGTGGCCTGGACACCCATTCTGTGAACCATGAGTGATCAAATAACCCTGACTTTAATACTGCTCTGCTTCTTCAATTTGAGGCCTACTGTCTGTGGAGTATAGATTCTTGATGTGAATTGGAGTAATGAAAAAACCCAATAACACATTGGCTACACTCTGCAGGGTTTTGAAGAACTCATTTGACGCAATAAATCCCTATTCTCATTTTATGGAGGTCAGGAACCTTACAGAGGAAAGTGAGAGACTTCATCCTCAATGACTGCTTTTTGGGCCATTTTGGTTTTTGATGTGCCTTCTGGAATGTTACATATTTTTTTTTGGTTTTAGTGCCTTCTGGAATATTACATAATTTTTTTCTTTAGACATTATTGCCAGAGTTCCTATCTTCATCCCAGTGCAGGTGAAATCAAAGATAATACCAATCTACAGCTTCTGCAATAGCCATCCCTGTACTGCTTGCAGAACTTGCCTGGACACATTGTGAACTCACCTAAATGCATTGTGAACTATCTGTTGGTGCAGCGACTTGTGGTAGTGTTGGGGTATATTTGCTGATGATGTCATCGGTGGTACAATTTTTCCAAAAGGAGCCATCAATTGGCTTGGTGTATCTTCATCCCTTCTGCGTGTCATGATCTTCCAGCTAAAATTTGGGGGGCCAACAGAGGTGAGGCAAAGAACCTCACCCACCCCCGCTGGTACAAAGACCTCTCCACAGGTGTGGCTCTATACTGGACGGGTAGTCAGTGACGGGTAAGATCCAATTGCAATGGTACCAACTTAACGGGTAAAGACCATATGTACTATTGGACAACCTAAGGCAGGCACGGTCCCTAAGCCACATGCGTGTTGTTTAAACAGAGAGGTGAAGATGTTGAGAGCCACAGCCGAAGGGGCCCCAGCAAAATTCCTGCTGCCAGCAAACTTCCAGCTGCCGGCTGATGATTGGCTCACAGCGGCCCCAGCAACACCTAGCTGATTGGCTCCTCTGCGGTGATGCTCAATGGGCTGTTTCCCTGCCCTTTCAGACCACAAAACTGCTCATTGGGGGACTTTTTTTGACTCCACCCACATGACCCAGCCAATCGCCCTCAAGAGCAGGAGTATTGTGGGAGGCGGAGAGAGCCTCCTGTGGGAGGGAGAGGTTTTGGGAAGCCAGTGGTGGCAGTTGGGGCTCTGAAGGTTTTTTTTGAGAGGCTGTTTTGTTTGGCATGTGTGGTTCTAAAAATAAAGTTAGTTTCTTTTGACAAGTGGCTGCTGATTGTGCCCAGCAAGACTGCGGCATTATCCTAATATTTCTACAATAACTGACCCAGTTTAACATCAATGCAAGTAGATTCCTGTGGGAGAGGACATGATGTGTATTTTGACTTTCATTTTTATGTAACAGTGGTACATTACTATTTCTTCAGTTTACGCACATCATAGTATATATATTTGATCCACAAGTTCACAAATTTATAGGCATTTGTTTCACTTTCAATCACTTTCTGCTTCAAAACACATGTATTCCTCCAGGTTTCTTGACTGGTCTTTTCATGAGACTTCTTCCCAAACACATTATTTCCGATTTCCATAATCACTTTTGAAGCAAAACTCACACATTCTTCATGAAAAACCATAATGCTGATATAACCATTATATATATTACTGGTTGGAATGAAGGATTGTATATCAATGTAAGATTTTCTGTATATTTTCAGATATCAATTCAATCCATTATTTAAAGTTAGAACCAGTTATAATATTTCTTTACAGTATGGTCTATTCATGCATTATCTCTATAATTATAGACACAGTGTACACCATTTTTACCTCCAAAAATAATTGATACGTCTTCAAAATATTGCTCCCAGAAATGGTGAAAGAAATACTCATGTCACCTGATCTACATATACATTTTACCACAGTAATATTCTGCACACAGAAAGAAGAGGTCAAACTTATGTTTGTACCAAAGCCTAAATGAAAAGTGAGCATGGATTACGGAAAACATCCATGTCCATATTGCCTAATGCTCTCAAAAGTTCATCCTATTGGTGACTACATGTTTGTTTCTTCCTAAGATTATATATTCAAACTCAACCCTGTTGAAAATGTATAATTCTATCACTCACTTTATACTTTGCCTGATATCCTAATGTCAATTGATATCTGCATTCCTACTTTTTTCCCCAGTTCATCCTTTTGACAGACTCTCCACATGTGCTGACAATTACATTCACTCTCTATCCGAAACCCTATTGCTAAAGATCTTTTCATCCAAATCTTATACTCACTCTTCTTTCAAAACCTACCAACAATCTTACTAATCCTACAAATTATTTCTTTTTGACTGGATGTTCTCTTCAACATTCAATCAACCAAGGTACAAGTAATTATGCCATTGTATATTGATTTATCTGAGACATCTGTGCAGAATATAATTCAAAGCTAAGAATCCCAGCCAAGGGTCCAATTCAATTCTGGGCTTCAAATATTACCTAGATGTCTGTTTTCATACTTATATTTCACTTATATTCTTATAAATATCGCATGTTCCCAATACCATAATTCATCCCACAGAATGATTCCTAACCCAAATGGAACATGTTATTAACCCTGACCATACACTGTTCTCTCAATCTAACTTTACTGAAGAGCAGGGACAGAGTTGGTCTTTCAATACAGAAATTAGGGGATCTTCCACTTGCTGAGAACCTCCAAGGTCATTAAAGAAATGATCCCTGGATTAAATGTAGGCAGCTATGAATGACGTCAGAGAGCAAAAGTCATCTTCCATGACAAACAACCTGGATAGCATGAAGGGATGTGTCTGAATCAACATTTCTTTTCTTAATGTATAGAAGATGGACCAAACCAGGCCTATCTGGAGAGCTTTTTTTGGGTGCCTATGGTTGATATACCATGCAAACTTGTGAAAGTTTCACTGGAAGAAGGGGCAGCCTCCAACTCATTGGACTTTGGAAGCAACTGTTAGGACAAATTGGTTGACAAGGCAGTAACCTAATTCAGTTCCTGAAGGAAGTGACCTACGTCACTTCCTTGGTGAAGGAATTCTCTGAACTTGGGATCCATGAAGACAGGTACCCAGAGCCAGTCCCAGTCCCAGTCCCAGTGGGCTCACTTGTTCAGTTTTACCAAGGACAGGGTCAGTCTTTCTTGGTACCTACCTATGTGAGGATGGCCAAAGGCCAGAAGAGCTCTGAAGAGGGACCTTTTCTGAGAAAGCAGGTAGTGGCTCACCGCTGGCTCCTGACAACTTCACAAAGTTGGCCAAAGAGACCAGATCTGAGTCAGGACAGGACATTTCGGGAGAACATTTTATGGCCCACCAGTCAGAGGACACTCTGGATAGTCACAGACCTACTTGGGGGAAGGAGGTGCCTTTGTGGGAGTGGTTGTGGTTTTGTGGTTTTGTCACATGTTCTGAAAATAGGTAGGAAATGTGGTTTGTTTGGTTTGGATTGGACTGTTTCTAGTAAGTCGTTTGACATGTAAGTGTTTCTATGTCTGTGTATCCCACTGTGTCTGTGGTTGTAGACATTAGAAAAGAGAATGAATTAATTGATGTGTCCTGTCTAGTAGAAAGCTTCCCAGCATTCATGCTGCCCAATTGATTAATGGACTGCGGCTTGCCTTCTGGATGGGCAAAACCTTCTATCTTTCTAAGATCCTGTTTTCTTCCTGAATTCTGGCCACTCTCCAGAATAGGCTCATGGTTTTGTGTCCAAGATATATACCACCTCCAAGCTCTGTGACATGGCCATGTACTTGATAGCTGAAGTGAATGGGGAGCATCTCAGAAAACTCAGATATCAGTGTGACCAGGAAAGTCTCAGTGGAGAAACCCTGCTTTGTGTCTTTTGCTTACCTGTTCTTCTGTTGCCCTAAATGTCAGGAAGGTCTTTGCCTCTGGCCACCCCTTTGTGAAGCCTGAAGAAAACAGTTTTCAAATGAAAATGAATGGGCATCACCTGTGGCTCTTTGCTTAATTGCTTTGTAAAAGAATGTGTCTGAATCAGCCTCTTGGTTCTGTGTGAGGTTGTGGCTTAGATTCTCAGCACCTGATGCATCAAAAGATAGATTCCATGTGTGCATTCAAAACAGAAATGGCAAATGAGTCTCTTGCCTTCCTCTATTAGATTCCTGACATTCATCAAGTAAGAATCAGGATCCTTTAGTTCAAAAGAGTTCTTTGAACCCCTGCAGAAGTGCTTGGGTTTTCTGATGACTCCAAATCACATAAAGAATCTATACCTGACAGTCAGTAGGGCTCAAATTGGAAAAGCAGAACAGTATTAACGCCATGCCTATTTGATCAGTTCTGGTTCACAGGAAGGGTGTGTAGGCCACCCTGACTTTCAGCAAATGAGGGGAAAGGGAGCTTATTTTGGACAGTGTCTTGGTCTGCGCCCCTCATGGAAACTTCTAGCCAGAGGTTATGATTAGTGTCTATATGGAAGAACATGAGGGCCATGTGAGAGTGTTTTGGTTTTCATTGTTGTCATTTGTGTGGCGGTGGGAAAAGATGACTGCGTCCACCTGTGTTTCAACTCTTGTGGGATTCCCCTTGGAGACTGAGTTCTGAAACTGACCTTAGAGAAGTATTGCCATGAATTGTGTTGGAATTTTCGGAGGCCACGCATGAGAGTCACCCTTGGAAACTGAGATCTAGGCCCAGGGTGGCTTTCCACAGAGCACTGGGAATCTCAGCGAGGATATCACTTGATTATATTCTGAAAGACTTGGCAGCAATAGTTGAGAGTCAAAACACCCATGGACCTCACATTGTAGACCTCAATGTGGCTGGCTTTATGTGACCTTGGGCCACTCTTTCAGAAGACTTGCCTGTGAGAGTTCTCTAGAGCTTCCATTGAAATGAGATTCCTCAATATTTAATGGTTCCTGAATGAATTGAAACCCACAGTAACTCCAACTTCATCCTTGAAAAATGGCTAGAAAATACCATGAAATTTTTGAAATTTTCATGACCAGCTGGCACTGGAAAACCATTTGATGTCCTGTTGCTTATCATGAGTATACAAGACAGTGCCTGGTTTGACTGAGTTTCATGATAATGGTGTAGAAAAGATATGCCAGTAAGTTGGAGCCTGCTGAGTAGTGGGCCAAGAGCATTAGAGTGTAGGTGTGTGAAAAAACATCTGTGGTGGGGCCACGTGGATCTGCCATTGGCTTATAAATGGTTTGTGACTGACATGGTGCAGCTAGCAGACCTTTGGATGTAAAGGCATCTTGTTGTATGGAGAGGTTTCAGGGCAATGTTCAGAATCATGTTGCTATGGTCAAGGGGGCAACTATGTGTGATAGAAGCCTTCTTGGTACATTCTCCTGCCGATCCTGACCACCACACGTGACAGAACTCCCTGCAGCACTGTATCACAGTTAAACTCCTTTATTTCGTAAAGTAAATACCAAACTTTCAGTGCAGCATCAAATAACATGATTAAATGTGAAGGATGATCAAATGGCCTCACAGTCCACATGGGGAGACACTTAGCCCCCAGTAGCCCCAGTTTGCCTACAAAGAGAGAATTCAGTACTGCTGCCTCGTGTTCATAGGAAAATAAAAAAAACATGTCGTCCAGGTCACATAGATGCAGACTCAGCTTTGATGGTCTCACTACAAAGGAAGCTAAAGCTCCTGACAACAACATATATTTCAAGTGCCCAACCTCAGAGGCATTTTCTCAAGAAGTCTTAAGGCCGACACAGCTCCATGTTTGTGGTATTTACCCTGTCCCTTACTTTTGAAACTCCTCTACCACCTTCAAGGTTGTGAACTCCTGAGCATTTTCCATTCCAGATATTTATTATGAACTCAAACAACAACAAGTGCTGGCGAGGATGTGGAGAAAAGGGTACACTTGTACATTGCTGCTGGGACTGCAAATTGGTGCAGCCAAATTGGAAAGCAGTATGGAGATTTCTTGTAGAGGTGGGAATGGAACCACCATTTGACCCAGGTATTCCCCTTCTCAGTCTATTCCCTAAAGACCTAAAAAAATGCTACAGGGACACTGCTACATTGATGTTCATAGCAGCACAATTTACAATAGCAAGACTGTGGAACCAACCTAGATGCACTTCCATAGATGAATGGATAAAAAATGAGGCATTTATACACAATGGAGTATTACCCTGCATTAAAAAAGGACAAAATTTTTACAGAGAAATGGATGGCATTAGAGCAGATTATGCTAAGTGAAGCTAGCCAATCCCTAAAACCAAATGCCAAATGTCTTTTTGATATAAAGAAAGAGATTAACTAAGAACAGAGTAGGGACGAATAGAATGAGAAGAAAATAACATTAAACAGGGATGAGAGGAGGAAGGGAAAGGGAGAGAGAAGGGAAATTGCATGGAAATAAAAGGAGACCCTCAGGTTATACAAAATTACATACAAGAGGAGGTGAGGGAAAGGAAAAAAATTATACAAGGGGAGAAATGAATTACAGTAAAGAGGTAGAAGAGGAAGAGGAGAGGGAGATAAGGGGAGGGGGATAGTAGAGGTTAGGAAAGGCAGCAGAATACGACAGACACTAGTATGGCAATATGTAAATCAATGGATGTGTAACTGATGTGATTCTGCAATCTGTTTATGGGTAAAAATGGGAGTTCATAACCCACTTGATCACAGTGTGGAATATGATATATCAAGAACTATGTAATGTTTTGAACAAGCATAAATAAAAATTAAAAAAAAAGAAAACTAACTTTGGTGAATGGTGCAAGAAATCCTAATATTTCTACAGTAACTGACACAGTTTAACCTCAATGTGAGAAGATTCCTGTGGGACATGATGTGTATTTTGATGTTCATTTTTATTCAGCACTGGTACATTACTATTTTTTCAGTTTATTCACATCGTATTATAATATTTCATCCACAAGTAATCAAATTTATCGTCATTTTTTTCAATTTCAATCACTTCCTGCTTCAGAACTCATGAATTCCTCGGTGTTCCTTGACTGGCATTTTCATGAGACTTCTTTCCAAACACATTATTTTCGATTTCCATAATCACATTTGAAGCAAAACTCACACAAACTTCATGATAAATCGTACCTTAATATTAACATTAGGTGTATAACTGGTTGTCATGAATGATTGCATATCAATATAAGATTTCTTATATATTTTCAGATATCAATTCAATCCATTATTTAAAGTGGAACAAGTTGTATTATTTATTGAAATTAAGGTCTATTCATGCATTATCTGTATATTCATAAAAACAGGGTACACCTCTTTTTACCCCCAATGCTAATTTATACGTTTTCAAAATACTGCTCCTAGAAATGGTGGAAGAAAAAATCATGTCATCTGATCTACATATACATTTTATCACAGTAATATTCTGGAAACAAAATGCAAAGGTCCCACTTAGGATTGTACCAAAGCCTAAATGTAAAGTGAACATGGATTACTAACAATATCCATGTCCATGTTGCCTAATGCTCTCAAATGTCAATCCTATTGGTGACCTACATATTTGTTTCTTCCTAAGATTAGATATTCAATCTCAACCCTGTTGAAAATGTCTTATTCTATCACTCACTTTATACTATGCCTGATTTCCTAATGTCTCCATTGATATCTGCTTTTCTACAAATTTTCCCCAGTTCATCATTGTGTCTCATTTCTTCATATGTGCTGACATTTATATTCACTCACTGCCCGAAAAAAATTGCTAAAGAACTTTTGTTACATATCCTATACTAACTCTACTTGCTAAACATAACGACTATCTTCTTTTTTTTTTAATTTTTTTTATTGGTTGTTCAAAACATTACAAAGCTCATGGCATATCATCTTCCATACATTTGATTCAAATGGGTTATCAGCTCCCATTTTTACCCCAAATACAAGTTGCAGAATCACATCGGTTACACATCCACATTTTTACATAATACCATATTAATAACTGCGACTATCTTCTTAATCCTACCGACAATCCCTTTTGACTGGATGTTCTCTTCAGCATTCAATCATCCAAGGTTCAAGTTCCTCTGCCATTGTATATCGATTTATTTGAGACATGTGTGCAGATAGTAATTCAAAGCTAAATATCCCAATCAATTGCCCAATGCCCTTCTGGGATTCAAATCTTACTTTAATTTCTGTTTTCATACATATATTTAACCTCGATATTCTTATAAATATCACAGGTTCCCAATACCATTATTAATCCAGCAGAATGATTCCTAACCCAAATCGAACATGAAATTAACCCTAACCATACACTGTTCACTCAATCTAACTTTACAGAAGAGCAGAGACAGATTGTTCTTACAATACAGGAATGTAGGGGATGCTCTACCTGTTAAGAACCTCAAAGGTCCATGCAGAAATGATCCCTGGAGAAGATGTAGGCAGCAATGAAGGACCTGAGAGACAAAAAGTCATTTTCCATGGCAAACAACCTGGTCAGGATGAAGGGTTGTGTCTGAATCAGCCTCTCTCTTCTTAATGTAGAGAAGATGGACCAAACCAGGCTTGTGTGGAGAGCTGTTCCCGGGTGCCTAAGGTTGATATACCATTCTAAGTTGTGAAAGTGTCAAAGGAAGTAGGGGCAGCCTCCATCTCATGGGACCCTTGGAAACAACTGTTAGGACAAAGTGGTTGCCAAGGCAGTGACCTCATTCAGTTCTTGAAGGAAGTGACCTACCTCACTTCCTTGTTGATGGAACTTTCTGAACTTGGGACTGAGGAAACCAAGCACCAGAGCCAGTCCCAGTCCCAGTCCAAGTGGTCTCATTTGTTTGGAATCACCAAGGACAGAGTCAGTCTTCTTGGTACTGACTGATGTGAGGATGGCCAAATGCCAGGAAAGATATGAACACGGGCCTTTCCTGACTAAGCAGGTAGTGGCTCACCGCTGGCTCCTGACTGCTTTACAGAGTTGTACAAGGAGACCAGATCTGAGACAGGACAGACCATTACCGGGGAACATAGTATGGCAAACCTGTCAGAGGACACTCCAGATAATCACAGCCCTACTTGGGGGAAGGAGGTGTCTTTTTGAGTGTGGGTGTGTGGTTTTGTCTCTGTTCTGAGAATAGGTAGGAAAGGAGGTTTCTTTGGTTTGCAGTGAACTGTTTCTAGTAAGTCGTTTTACAAGGTGAGTGTTTCTATGTCTCTGTATCCCACTGTGTCCGTGGTTGTATACATTAGAAAAGAGAATGCATCAATGCATGTGTCCCCTCTAGTAGAAAGCTTCCCAGCATTCATCCTGCCCAATTAATGAATGGAGTGTGGTTTCCATATCGATAGGCAACACCTACTACCTTATTAAGTCCCTGTTTTCTTTCTGAATTCTGACAACTCTTCAGAATAGGCTCTTGGGTTTGTGTCCAAGATATGTACCACCTCCAATCTCTGTCACATGGCCATGTACTGGATATCTGAAGGGAATGGCCAGCATCTCAGAAAACTCAGATATCAGTGTGACCAGGAAAGTCTCAGTGGAGAAACCCTGCTTTGGGCCTTTTGCTAACCTATTGTTCTGTTGCCTTGAATCTCAGGATGTCTTTGCCTCTGGCCCCCCTTTGGGAAGCCTGAGGAAAACATTTTTCAAATGGAAATGAAGGGCATCACCTGTGTCTCTTTGCTTAATTGCTTTGGAAAAAGATGTGTCTGAATCATCCTCTTGGCCCTGTGTGAGGCTGTGACTTAGATTCTCAGCACCTGATGGATCAAAAGAAAGATCACATGTGTGCATCCAAAACCAAAATGGCAAATATTCACTCATTGTGAATGAATTCTTTTACCTTCCTCTGTTAGGATCCTGACTTCCATCAAGTGAGAATAGGAATCCTTTGGGCCAAATGAGTTCTTCAAATCTCTGCAGAGGGGCTTGGATTTTCTCATGACTCAAATTCACATAAAGAATCCAAACCACAGAGTCAGAAGGCCTCAAATTGAAAAAGCCAAGCAGTATTAATGGCAGGCCTATTTGATCATTCCTTGTTTACAGGAAGTGTGTCCAGGCCACCTTGATGTTAGACAAATGAGGGGAACAGGACCTTAATTTGGACACTGACTTGGGCTGTGGACCTCATTGAAAACTCCAGCCAGACGTTATAAGGAGTGTCTATATGGAAAAAGATGAGGACCATGTGGGGGTGTTTTGGTTTTAATTGTGGTCATTTGTGTGGCGGTTGGAAGAGATGACTGTTCCACTGGGCTTGAACTCTGGTGTGATTCCCCTTAGAGACTGAGTTCTTTAACTGACCTCAGAGAAGTATTGCCATGAATTGTGTTGGGATTTTAGGAGGCCACACATGAGAGTCGCCCTTGGAACCTGAGATCTAGGCCCAGGTTGGATTTCCACAGAACATTGGGAATTTCAGCCCGGATATAACATACAATTTTTCTTAAAGACTTGGCAGCCATATTTGAGTTTAAAACACACATGGACCTCATATTGTAGATCTCAATGGGCCTGGTTTCATGTGACATTTTGGCCACCCTTAGGGAAACCTTGCCTGTGAGAGTGCTCCAGAGCTTTCATTGAAATTAGCTTCTTCACCATTTAATGGTTCCTGAATTAATTGAATCCCTCAGAGCCTCAAACTTCATCCGTGAAAAATGGCTAGAAAATTACCATGAAATTTTTGATATTTTCATGATCAGCTGGCACTGGAAATACTTCGGATGTCCTGTTTCTGATCCTGAGTATACCAGACACTGCCTTGATTGACTTTGTTTCATGAAAATGGTGTAGAACAGATATGCCAGTAAGTTGGAGCCTGGTGATTAGTGGGCCTAGAGCAGTGGTATGCAATTGTGTGATAAAACATCTGTGTTGCGGCCATGTGGATCAGCCATTGGCTTCCAAATGGCTTGTGACTGACATGGTGCAGCCAGCAGACCCATATATGTAAAGGCATCTTGTTATATGGAGAGGATTCACTGCAATGTTCAGAATCATGTTGCTATTCTCAAGGGGGCAATCTACATGGGATAGAACCTTGGTTGGTGCATTCTCCTGAAGACCCTGACTCACCACACCTTAAAGAACTCCCTCCACCACTCTGTCCCATTTTAACTCCTTGTATTTTTTGAAGCAAATACCAAACTCCCAGTGCAGCAGCGAGAAACACCACGAAAAGTGGAGGATGACCAATTGGCTTCACAGTCCACACTGAAAGACACTTAGACCCAGTGTCCATAGTTTACCTACAAAGAGAGAATTCAGCACCGCTGCCTCATGTTCATTGGATAATAAGAAACCATGTCCTCCAAGTAACATAGATGCAGACCCAGCTTTGATGGTCTCTCTAGAAAGGAACTAAATCTCCTCAGAACATCAAATACTTCAAGTGCCAACTCTTAGAGGCAGTTTCTCAAAAAGTATTTAGGCCAGCAGAGCTACATGTTTGTGGAATGTTTACCCTGTCCCTTACTTTTAGAATCTTCTCTACCACCTCCAAAGTTGTAAACTCCAGAGTATTTTCCATTCCAGATATATATTCACAGATTTTCTAACTCTTATCCTCTAATTGTGTCTTACTTGAGGAGAATGTAATGTCAAGGCATTGTTCTGGATGAAAGTGGGAAGATTTTTGTGTAGCACATATTTGCATACACATTGATTCAATTTCCTATTTTCCATTAGAAATGCTGAATCCCTGAAACTAACATATACCCTATTAGACTCTGACTACTAATCCTAATATGATGGAGAAAAATAACACAAACATAATAGAAATACAAGCAGTTTAGATGAGGTATGTTTTATAGTTGGAGTTGCCTTTTGCATGGTATTGTGTAGCAGTTATAAATCTAGTCAATTATTTGTTGAAATAGTTCTCCATGCGTTTTTAAAGTTAACAAATAAGTGAATTCCTGTCCCCCTTTCTCTGTAGCCTATTCAGCACACGTATTTTTATATGCACATATAGAATCCTACCTGGTACCACACGTACATTCTTGTGAGGTGGCTGACTTGGCAGATACAAATTGGAAGAAGAGATCACTCCTCCTAAACGCTGCTTGAACTGGTAATTCAAATGTGAGTGAGCTTCCTAGTTGAACAACATTATACATAAATCCATGTTCAGTAAAATGGAATATATTTGGATCTGTGGATGATAAACATTTCATGGTGAATTTCGTTTGGCATATATATTGCAATTTTTAATGTCTGTCTCTGTGTGTGTATATAAATATATATATAGATACAATCTCAGGAGTATTCAAAATATGAAATATGCATCTTATTACACACTTCCTAAATTCATTCATATTTATGTTGTGGATTTATAATCAACTTTTCACAAGATTATTCTCAGAAATATTCATCCACCTGAAATACGTATTTGTTTCTTAGTAATGTTTCCACCCCAGATATGCATTCACGGATTTTCAAACTCTTCTACCCTAATTGTGTCTTACTTGAGGTGAAGGTAATGTAAAGGCATTGTTCTGGATGAGAGTGGGAAGATAATTGTGTAGCATATATTTTTATACACATTGGATTCATTTTCTTATATACCATTGAAAATACTGAATCCCTGACAATACCCATACCCTACTATACTCTGTCTACTAATCCAAATGATGGAGAAAAACAACCCAAACAGAATAGAAATATAAGCAGTTCAGAGGAGGCGTGGGGTATAGTTGGACTTGCCTTTTTCATGATAAATGGTAGGTGTTATAAATCTAGTCAATTTTTAATTGAAATAGTTCTCCATGTGTTGTTAAAGTTAACAAATATGTAAATGCCTGTCTGCCTTTCTCTGTAGCCTATTCAGCACATGTATTTTTATATGCTTTATAGAATCCTACCTGGTATAACACGTTCGTTTTTGTGAGGTGACTGACTTGGCAGATACAAGTTGTGAGAAGAGATCACTCCTCTAAACGCTGTTGGAACTGAAAATTCAAACTATGGGTGAGCTTCCTAGTAGAACAACATTATACATAAATCCTTGTTCAGTAAAATAAATATTTTTGCATCTGTGGATGCTATATATTTTATGATGAACTTCGATTGGCGTATATATTCCTACATTTTAATGTCTGTGTGTGTGTTTTGTGTGTGTGTGTGTGTATATATATATATATACATATATATATATAATATATATATATACATATATATGTATATACACATATATATAATTATGAATATATATATATATATATATATATATATATATATATATATATATATATGCTGTCCTGATTTTTAAAATATGAAATGTATGTATCTTAAATACACTCCCTAAATTCATTGATGTTCAAAAATGTGGATTTATAATAAACTTTTCACAAAATTATTCTCAGAAATATTCATCCTCCTGAAATACACATTTGTTTCATAGTTCTGAAAACTAACTTCAGTAAATGGTGCTTACAAATCCTAATATTTGTACAGTAACTAACCCAGATTAACATCAATCAAGTAGATTCGTATGGGACATGATGTGTATTCTGACGTTTATTTTCATTCAACACTGGTACATTACTATTTCTTCAATTTTTACAAATCATAGGATATATATATTTCATCCACAAGTTCACAAATTTATACGCATTTGTTTCACAATCACTTCCTGCTTCATGAAACATGTATTCCTCCAGGTTTCTTGACTGGTCTTTTCATGAGACTTCTTTCCAAACACATTATTTTAGATTTCCATAATCACTTTTGAAGCAAAACTCACACACCCTTAATGATAAACCATAACCTTAATGTGGCCATTAGATATATAACTGGTTGGAATGAATGTTTGTATGTCAATATAAGATTTCTTGTATTTTTTCACATATAATTTCAATCCATTATTTAAAGTCGGAACCAGATATATTATTTATTCACAGTATGGTCTATTCATGCATTATCTCTATATGCACAGACAAAGGGTACACCTCTTTTTACCCCCATTACTAATTTATACGTGTTGAATATGTTGCTGCCAGAAATGGTGGAAAAATAGTCATGTCACCTGATCTACATATACGTTTTATCACAGTAATATTCTGGACAAAAAAATCAAAGGTCACACTTAAGATTGTAGCAAAGACTAAATGAAAAGTGAGCATGGATTACTAAACATCCATGTCCAGGTTGCCTAATGCTGTCAAATGTCAATCCTATTGGTCACTACACATTTGTTTCTTTCTAAGATTATATATTCAAACTCAACCCTGTTGAAAATATCTAATCCTATCACTCACTTTATACTTTGCCTGATTTTGTAATGTCTCTATTGATATCAGCTTTCCTAACTATTTTCCCCAGTTCATCATTGTGACTGTCTCTTCACTTGTGCTGACATTAACATTCACTGTCTACCAGAAACCCTATTGCTAAACAACATTTGGTCCAAATCCTATACTCACTCTTCTTTCTAAACCTACCGAGAATCTTCCGAATCCTACCGACTATCCCTTTTGACTGGAAGTTCTCTTCTACATTTAATCATCCATGGTACAAGGACCTAAGCCATTGTATATCGATTTACCTGACACATCAGTGCAGAACATAATTCAAAGCTACGTATCCCAATCAAGGGCCCAATGCCCTTTTGGGCTTCAAATCTTAGCTAGATTTCTGTTTTCATACTTATAATTCACCTATATATTCTTGTAAATATCGCAGTTTCCCAATACCATTATTCATCGCGCAGAAAGATTCCTAATCCAAATCGAACCTGTTAGTTAACCTAACCATACACTGTTCAGTCAATTTAACTTTACAGAAGAGCAGGGATAGAGTTGTTCTTACAATACAGGAATATAGGGGATCTTCCACATGCTGAGAAACTCAAAGGTCCATGCAGAAATGATTCCTGGAGAAGTTGTAAGCAGCTATGGAGGACCTAAGAGAGCAAAAGTCATCCTCCATGGCAAACAACCTGGTCAGGATGAAGGGTTGTGTCTGAAACAGCTTCTCTCTTCTTAATGTAGAGAAGATGGACCAAACCAGGCCTGTGTGGAGAGCTGTTCCCAGGTGCCAATGGTTGATATACCATTCTAACTTGTGAAAGTGTCACAGGAGGTAGGGGCAGCCACCATCTCATGGGACCCTTGAAAGCAATTGTTAGGACAAAGTGGTTGCCACGGCAGTAACCTCATTCAGTTCCTGAATGAGGTGACCTACCTCTCTTCCTTGATGACGGATCTCTCTGAACTTGGGATCCAGGAAGCCAGGCACCCAGAGTCAGTCCCAGTTTCTTACCCAGTGGGCTCAGTTGTTTGGAATAACCAAGGACAGAGTAAGTCTTCCTTGGTACCTACTGATGTGAGGATTGCCAAATGCCAAGAGAGCTCTAAAAAGGGGAATTTTCTGAGAAAGCAGGTAGTGGCTCACCACTGGCTCCTGAAAACTTCACAGTGTTGGCCAAGGTGACCAGATCTGAGAAGGACAGGCCATTTCAAGGAAACATAGTATGGCCCATCATTCAGAGTACATTCCAATTAGTCACAGACCTACTTGAATAAAGGAGGTGTCGTTGTGGGTGTGATTGTGATTTTGTGGTTATGTCTCATGTTCTGAGAATAGGTAAGAAAGGCGGTTTGTTTGCTTTAGAGTGGACTGTTTATAGTAAGTCATTTGACAAGGTGATTGTTTGTATGCCTGTGTATCCCACTGTGTCCGTGGTTGTAGACATTATAAAAGATAATGCATCAATGGATGTGTCCTGTCTAGTAGAAAGCTTGCCAACATTCATCCTGCCCAATTTATGAGTGGACTGCAGGTTGCTTTAGGGACGGGCAACACCTACTATCTTCCGAAGTTCCAGTTTTCTTCCTGAATTCTGGCCACTCTCCAGAGTAGGCTCATGGTTTTGTGTCCAAGATATGTACCACCTCCAAGCTCTGTGACATTGCCATATACTGGATAGCTGAAGGGAATAGCAAGCATCTCAGAAAACTCAGATATCAGTGTGACAAAGAAAGTCTCAGTAGAGAAACCCTGCTTTGGGCCTTTTGCTTACCTATTTTTCTGTTGCTCTGAGAGTCAGGAAGGTCTCTGCCTCAGGCCACCAATTTGTGAAGCCTGAAGAAAACTGTTTTCAAATGGAAATGAATGGGCATCACCTGTGTATCTTTGCTTAATTGCTTTGGAAAGGGATGTGTCTGAATCAGCCACTTGGCCCTGTGTGAGGCAGTGGCTTAGATTCTCAGCACCTGATGGATCTAAAGAAAGATCCCATGTGTGCTTCCAAAACCAAAATGGCAAAAATATCAGTAATTGTGTATGAAGTATCTTGCCTTACTCTGATAGGTTTCTGATCTCCATCAAATGAGACTAGGGATCCTTTGGGTCAAATAAGTTCTTCAAAGCCCTGCAGAGGCTATCCCATATGAACTTGGGTTTTTTCATTACTTTAAATCACATTAAGAATCTATACCTGACAGTCAGTAGGCCTCAAATTGGAGAAGCAGAGCAGTATTAAGGCCAGGCTTATTTTATCACTCCTGGTTCACAGGAATGGTGTCCAGGCCCAGCTGACTTTAAGCAAATAAGGGATAAGGGAGCTTGTTTTGGATACTGTCTTGTGCTGCGCCCCTCATGGAAACCTCCAGCCAGAGGTTATAATGAGTGTCTATATGGAAGAAGGTGAGGACCATGTGGGAGTGTTTTGGTTTTAATTGTGTTCATTTGTGTAGTGGTTGGAAGAAATGACTGGATCCACCAGGGCTAGAACTTTGGTATGATTCACCTTAGAGACTGAGTTCTGGAACTGACATCAGAGAAGTATTGTCATGAATTGTGTTGCGATTTTAGAAGGCCACACATGAGAGTCGCCATTGGAAACTGAAATCTAGGCCAAGGGTGGCTTTCGACTGATCACTTGGAATCTCAGCCAGGATATCACATGATTTTATTCTGAAAGACTTGACAGGCATAGTTGAGAGTCAAAACACACATGGACCTCACATTGTAGACCTCAATGGGCTGGGCTTCATGTGACTATTTGGCTACTCTTTGGGAAGCCTTGCCTTTGAGAGTTCTCCAGAGCATTCATTGAAATGAGGTTCCTCAACATTAAATGGTTCCTGAATGAATTGAAACCCACAGTTTCTCCAACTTCATCCTTGAAAAGTGGCTAGATAAATACCCTGAAATTTTTGAAACTCCCATGACCAGGTGGCACTGGAGAACCTTTGGATCTCCTGTTGCTGATCATGAGTGTACCAGACAGTGCCTTGATTGACTGGATTTCATGATAATGGTGAAGAACAGAGATGCCAGTAAGTTGAGAATGCTGAGTAGTGGGCCCAGAGCAGTGGTGTGCAGGTGTGTGATAAAATATCTGAGGTGGGGCCGTGTGGATTTCCAATTGACTTCCAAATGCCTTTTGGCTGCCATGGTGCATCCAGCAGAACCTTACATGTAAAGGCATCTTATTATATGGAGAGGTTTCAAGGCAATGTTCAGAATCAGGTTGGTATGGTCAAGGAAAAAGCTGTGTGAAATAGAAGCCTGGTTGGTGCATTCTCCTGCAGTTCCTGACCCACCACACGTGAAAGAACTCCCTCCAGCACTGTGTCCCAGTTGAACTCCTTGTATTTCGTGAAGCAAATACCAAACTCCCAGTGCAGCACCAAGAAACACCACAAAAATGGAGGATGATCAAATGGCTTCACAGTCCACACGGGGAGACACTTAGCCCCCAGTGGCCACAGTTTACCTACCAAGAGAGAATTCAGCACTGCTGCCTCATGTTCATTGGAAAATAAGAAACCATGCTCTCCATTCACATAGATGCAGACCCAGCTTTGATGGTCTCAATAAAAAAGAAGCTAAACCTTCTGACAACAAAATATATTTAAAGTACCCAACCTCAGAGGCAGTTTCTCAAGAAGTCTTTAGGCCGGCAGAGCTCTATGTTTTGGAGTGTTTACCTCTTAGACCAGGATGTAAGAAAAGAACACTGACTCCAGTTAAAATCAAATTAAAGTAAGCTTATTATTTCCACTGGCTGGGCTGCCTCTCCCTCCAAAGATTGCGAGAGCAAGAGAGCAACCCCACCTTTACTACAGCCCAGGTTTGCAGCCCAGAAAGTTACACAAAAATGGGGTAACAGATAACAGAACTCTGACAAGCATCACACTAATGGGAGTTTACATTTTTTTTTTTGCTAGCCCCAACATCAAAATTTATGAGGACCATTAGAGCCTCAGAGAGGGTCATTGTCTGGCCACAGAAGGCCAATATTTATGAGGTGTGACAAAGTTTCAGAGAGGACTGCTATCTGGTCAGAGAGCCATGCACAGGTGAGTTTAAGGCACGGGCAGTCATTCCAAGCAGGTTCAGAATTTGCAGTAATTTACAGTAAAGCCAAAATGATTTTTTCATGGCTTTGTTGCAAGATGGCTCCCAATTTTAATAAAAGATAAGGTTGGGTCTATCATTCCCCCCTTTTTTTATGTGTCGCTTTGTAATCCTTGATAGGTTAGTGGAAAAGCACTGAGGAAATTTTAATCCCTCAGTTAACAGTCTCCAAATTTTTAGAACTCACAGAAAACCAGTCTCCCTGATATTACCTGACTTAATTAATTACTTATATTGATAGTCTATTTATTTTGGGCTCCATTGGTGTAAGTGGAGAGTCGTCTCTCATTTTGCCTTCTTCTCAGCTGAGAGAGGGTGACATGAGTGTGCATGGCGTGAGAGACATGAGTTGCCTTTTTGAAGTCAGTTGAGGAATATGAGTTGCCTTTTAGAAGTCAGTTCTTTTTGAAGTCTTGTTGAGGAAGAACAGGTTGTAAAGTCATCTGGGGATGGGTTCTTCTATGAGAGAAACAAAAAACATGAGTATTGAATAAAAGTTGCAGTAGCTGGATCATGTCACTGTATGAAGTACCCTCACCAGTCTTTAATATCCCCAAATATCAGGACTGTCAACTTAATATTTAACTTTTAGTGTTACAGTTGTCCCTCCCCATAATATACAGTTTAATAATTTAATGTCATCTGATTTTGCAAAATCCTTTCACTAGTATGACCTCTGTGTCTAATAGAGAAACATTTAATTCTGTTACTCAGGGCTGGATAATCGTACTAGCAAACACCAAGCCTACCTGTAGGTTAGGAATATCTGTAGGCCTTAAACTAAAAACTTCTGCCTCTGGCAGCTCCTCTTGATAGTCTTTGTAGCCAACAGTTTTACTTATTTTGGGAGGCTAACATAAAGTGTATACCTTAAAATATTATTATTATTATTATTATTATTATTATTATTATTATTATTTAAAATGCCCAGGAATGGCTGTATTTTGGTTTTAACTGTCTTTGCTAAGTGTTTAAGATGAAGCAGTCAAATGACTTTTGTTTCTATCTATTGTTAGCAGTCAGCTGAGCTTTTATGGGAGTCATTCCTTGGGAAACTTGAGAGCAGCTTCTCAGTTCTGCTAGTGCAATTTGAGCTAGGTGGGTTCAGGTCTTGCTTGACCATGTGGCTTCCCTCAGAAGCATCAGGGATGTCTCCCTTTCCTGATGACTCTCCTCTTTGTAGCAAATGCACTGATTGGCTTTCTGTTCTCCAGTGGTCTCATTAATCACCCTGATCGGGAGGTTATGTGGCCCAGAGTTGCAAAGCTCATAGAGAAGTCCCCTGTTCCCTGGATTCAGACTGACTCAAAGGGCAAGAGTCAAATATTGTTTTTTTTTTGGCCCTTTTCATTTAACTTTAATTTTGAATCCTAATCTGAAACAACCAGCAAATAAATTTTAACAGCCATATATTAAGAGTACTGCACTTTAATGTCTATAAGTTTATAATTATTTATATTTTATTAATTGGGATCTTATTATTCTGTCTGTCTTGTAGTTGATGACTTATTTTCTTAAATTAACCCATGTTGTGTTCTTAAAGCAACACTTCTGTAAAACACCAACAGGGAATCTTTAGATCACTTATAAAGAAATTAAAAAATAAAATTTTTTAACAAGAGTAAAAATACTTAGTTCATGTAATAGCTACCCTGAATTTTTTGGTGAGTTATATATTATATCACCTTTTTGAGATCCTAGTAATCTTGACAGAAAAAAAAATTGAACATAACTTTAAATGAAATAAAATCTGACCTACTGCTTTCGTAGTCATTCTCACATGTAGTAAGATGGGACACAGAGTCTTATCTCAGGTAAGCAGGGCTCCTTATAAATCTTAAATGCTTTAGTTCTCAAGCTGATCTTTTTTTAAAATATCATTTTACAAAGTTTACATAAATTGTTTGAGGTCACATGAACATTAGCTCACACCATATGATATCACATTTAAAACATGAATTAAAGTACGGCTGAAAGATTTTAACCTTTACATAGATTAGGGTCTCATTAACTTAAAAATACATTTAAATTGTTCCACAATGTAAAAAGTAACATAAAACTTTACATATATTATTGATAACAGGTAAATAAATCCCCAATATATATTTTATTTACCATACAACTTCAGAACACCTGCTTGATATAATGCTCTTTTAAAGTTTCTACCTTATAGAGTTGTATAACTGGAAAATATGAGCACATTAATAGCATCACAATTGCATTGAAGTTTCTACATTAACCAAGTTTAGCTTTTAAAGAAATGGCAGTATAGTGCTCTAAAATAACAGTTCTTATTTAAACATTTGTTTAATTTTTATGGTTGCTTGCTCTAGAAAATTTAAATCTTAATAAACTTAATGTTATGGGTAAACTTATGTTTAAGAAATTTTTGTCTCTTTTACACATGACTGATTTTTACAATCTTATACAGACTTTAGTACAAACTTATACAGACCTTAGTATATCAATCAGATATCAAACAAAAGTACTCATGAATGAGTAATCCCATATCAAATTTACTTCACTTATTTATCAAAATATTAGACAAATTTTTTGAACACTGTAAACCATTTTTTTGATTGAAAGAAAAGTCCTGGAACAAAGGCATATTAGACCTTTTGTAGACATTAATAGTTTATTAGATTTTTGAACACCTAGAAAAACTTGTAAGCTTAAATTTAAAGACATTTATATTTATCTGTTTACCCAATTTAAATTGAAACATTTAAATCACGTGAATTAAAGATCTTTGGATCCACTTTTTAAAATTGTTTTTATGAGTTCTTTTTAATATGAGTGCTCCTTATATATGTTAATTTGTGTATCATATATATGATATATGGATATATATATATATATATATATATATATATATATATATATAGACATACAACACATAACAAATTGTGCACACATAATAAAAGTGAAGGCCTTGTAGCTTTTCACAGGTGAAATCTCCATTGCAATGATTAAAAAATTCCACAGTTGGTCAAAGATATTACTGATCAGAAAAACATTAACCTAGGTCTGTAGGAGCAAAATCATGAGCTCAAAAAATAAATAAAGAACCTAAGGAAAAAATTATGAGTCCTAGAAAAATGACTGGCCAGTAATTAGTAAATACCATACAATTTACCTTTTTTTTCCCTTAGGCCTCAAATAAGTCTCCTACTAAGCTTACAGGCTTCTTTCATTTGCATTTCAAAATAAGTCCTGGCTGAGGTCTGGAAGAAGAAGGAAAAAAAGGCTATTCTGAGCAGAAACCTTAGGCCTAAGGTATTTTAACCATAATTTTCATGTTAGGATGTTGAAAATTATGATACAAGTTTAAGATACAATTCACAAAATTTTATATCTTTACAAGTTGTTTTGTCAACAGATATCATACTATGATTTAGTATCTTTGTCCAAATTAATGCACTGGTACACACAGTGACATTTTCCCAGGCTACCTAATTTAAAATTGGTGAAAAGAAAGACTGAATGATTGGGAAGTTACTTGCCAACTTGGAAGTAGTGTTCTTTAGTTTTCCATCCTAAGTATTTAAGTTCTCTGGCATGAATTATCTGAAACCATGAACTAAACAAATACCTAAACCCGACTTTTAACTGCAAGATTGTGGAATGCTTCAAAAACCCATTCAGATACCAGATTGGTACAATGAAACATCATCATTTAGACACACATCCAGCTAAGATCATTTCCAAGAAACAATTTATAATATTAACACATTATTGCACATGTCTTAAAGGGCTAGAAAAAAGGCACAAGACAGACAGAAATGAACTCCAGACAATGGCTGACAGACAGAACCCTTTAAAACAGAGCAAATAAGAAAAAATCTCCTTCTCCAGTGGCACCACAGATGTCCCCACAAGGGGACCAAATGTTTTCACATAGGAGCAACCTGAAATATAAAATAAAGTGTCTCCATGGCGACTTTACTGCATTTAGTGTCCCCTTTTTGTTTTTCTCTTTTTTTAAGAAGACAGAGGTGGCATTATCCTTGCAGTGCAGGGAACGAAGGAGGGAATTCCCTGAAGCAACAGGGCTTCGGCAGATGCTGGGAGATACTCAGTTCTTTTTTCCCCAGCAGGCATTATCATCTGCACTTGGTGTGCTCCAGGCAGCCAGCTAGGGCCTTCTCTCATTCTGCTTAACAAATGGTGGTAAAGTTCATCACAGTTCCTTAAAACACAGTCCAAAGGGGTGTCAGGCTTACTTGCTTTGTTACCCATTTTCACGTTCAATATCCTTAAGATTTTATCACAGAAATCACAAATCAAAACGCACAAAAACAAACAAACAAAAAACATATAGAACACAGAACAAAACACACACACACACACACAAAAAAAAAAAAAAAAAAAAAAAAACAGAATCCCGGTGCCAAAACAGAAAAACAGATGAGCAATTCAACGTCTTGCTAAAGCTCTGGGGTAGGAGCGCATGCGTGTCCCTCGGCACCTCTCTAACCTTCCAGAGGAATTCCCTACAGAACGGAACAGAGGACAGAACGATTCTCATTACTATCCTGGACAGGAGTGAATGTGAGCCTCCCCAGGCCACCTCTCTGTCATTAGAAGAGATCTCCCTTAACCAGATATAAGATGTTATCAAGGTGCCACTTACCTATGGAGGCCTCCTCCACCAGGTACTTGGTAATAGTTTCAGTGCGGTGGTTCACTGTAGTGCTCCCCAGACCGACGGCTCACTCCAAGGCCTTGGAACATCTCAAGTTGTGCACCCCCTAGAGTGGCTCCCCAGCCCGTAGCCCTGGAGGGAAGGCCAGCTTCAGAATTTTCAGCAGTCTGGTCTTGTGATCTGGTCGGGCAGGGTCATCTCACTGGTGAACTCCAAAATGTTGGAATAGGATGCAAGAAAAGACCAGTGACTCCAATTAAAATCAAATTAAGGCAGGCTTATTATTAAAACTGGCCAGGCTGCCTCACCCTCCAAAAATGGCGGGAACAAGACAGCAACACCACCTTTCCTACAGCCCAGCTATATAGCCCAGAAAGTTACACAAAAAGGGGGTTACAGATAACAGAACTTTGAAAGCATCACACTGATGGTAGTTTACATTTTTTTTGCTGGCCCCAACATCAGAAATTATGAGGACAATTAGAGACTCAGAGAGGGTCGTTGTCTGGCCTGGGAAGGCCAATATTTATTAGGTGTCACTAATGTTTCAGAGAGCACTGTTATCTGGTCAGAGAGCCAGGCATGGATGAGTTCAAGGCACGGACAGGCATTCCAAGCAGGTTCAGAATTTGCAGTAATTTATAGTAAAGCCCAAATTATCTTTTCATGGCTTTCTGGCAAGATGGCTCCCAATTCTAATAAAAGATCAGGTTGGGTCTATCAAGCCTGTCCTTTACTTTTGGAAACTCCTCTACAACCTGCAAGGTTGTGAACTTCTCACCATTTTACATTCCAGATATGTATTCACAGATTTTCTAACTCATGTCCTCCAACTGTGTCTTACTTGGGGTGAAGGTAATATCAAGGCATTGTTCTGGATGAGAGTGGGAAGATTTTTGTGTAGCACATATTTGCATACACATTTAGGAGATCACTCCTCCTAAACACTGATTTGGAACAGAAAATTCAATCTATGGGGGAGCTTCCTAGCTGAACAACATTATACATAAATTCAAGTTCATTAAATAAATAGTTTTGGATCAGTGGATGATATATATTTCAAGATGGATTTAAATTGGCATATATATTGCTACATTTTAATGTCCATGTGACTTTTGTGTTTATAATGTTTTGTGATTTATGTGGATTTATAATCAAATTTTCACAAGATTATTCTCAGAAATATTCATCCAACTTAAATACATACTTTTTTCCTAGTACTGAAAAGTAACTTCACTGAATGGTGCATAAAAATCCTAATATTTCTACAGTAACTGACCCAGATTAACATCAATGCAATTAGATTCCTATGGGACATGATGTGTATTTTGATGTTCATTTTTATTCAACATTGGTACATTACTATTTCTGCAGTTTATGCACATTATATATAGTATGATATATAATGTTCAATCACTTCCTTCTTGAGAACACATGTATTCTTACAGGTTTCTTGACTATTCTTTTCATGAGACTTCTTTCCAAACACATTATTTTTGATTTCCATAATCACTTTTGAAACAAAACTCACACACCTTTCAGGATAAACCACAACCATAATATTACCATTAGATGTATAACTGGTTGCAGTGAATGATTGTATATCAATATGAGATTTCTTTTATATTTTCAGATATCAATTCAATCCATTATTTAAAGTAGAGCAAGTAATATTATTTACACACAGTATGGTTTATTCATGCATTATCTGCATATTCATAGACACAGGGTACACCTATTTGTACCCTCAATAGTAATTTATACATCTACAAAATATTGCTACAGAAATGGTGGAAGAAATACTCAAGTCACCTGATCTACATATACATTTTATCACAATAATATTCTGGACACAAAATGCAAAGGTCACACTTATGATTTTACCAAAGCCTAAATAAAAAGTGAGCATGGATTAATAAAAACATCCATGTCCTGGTTACCTAATGCTCTCAAAAGTCAATCCAATTTGTGACAACATATTAGTTTCTGCCTAAGGTTATATATTCAGACTCAAACCGTTGAAAATGTCTAAACAAATTACACACTTCATACTTTTACTGACTTCCTAATGTCTCTATTTATATCTGCTTTCCTACATATTTTCCCCAATTCGTCATTGTGACTGACTCTTTACATGTGCTGACATTTACATTCACTCTCTACCCGAAACCTTATTTGTAAAGAACTTTTGGTACAAATCCTATACTCATTCTTCTTTCTAAACCTACTGACTATCTTGCTAATCCTACAGACTATCCCTTTTTTATTGGATATTCTGTATGTTATTCAATCATCTAGTGTATATGATCCTATTTCTTTGTATATCAATTTATCTGAGACATCTGTGCAGAATATAATTCAAAGCAAAGTATGCTACTCAAGTACCCAAAGTCCTACTTGGCTTCAAGTCTTCCCTAGATTTCTGTTTCCATACTTATATTTCACCTATATATTCTTGTAAATATCTCAGGTTCCCAATACCATTATTCATCCAGCAGAATGATTCCTAACGCAAATAGAACATGATATTAACATTAACCATACACTGTTCCCTCAATCTAACTTTACAGCAGTGCAGGGATAGAGTTGGTCTTACAATCCAGGAATATAGGGGATCTTCCACCTGCTGAGAATCTCAAAGATCCATGCAGAAATTATCCCTGAAGAAGATATAGAATGCTATGAAGGACCTGAGAGAGCAAAAGTCATTTTCCATGGCAACCAACCTGGTCAGGATGAAGAGATGTGTCTGAATAAGCCTCTCACATTTTAATGTAGACAAAATGGACCCAACCAACCCTGTGTGGAGATCTCTCCCCCAGTACCTATTGTTGATATACCAATCTAACTTGTGAAAGTGTCACAGGAAGTAGGGGCAGCCTCCATCTCATGGAACCTTAGGAAGAAACTGTTAGGACAAAGTGTTTTCCAAGGCTGTGAGCTCATTCAGTTCATGAAGGAAGTGACCTACCTCACTTCTTTGTGATGGAACTCTCTGAACTTGGGATCCCGGAAACCAGGCACCCAGGGTCAGGCCCAGTAACAGTCACAGAGATCTCACTTTTTTGGATTTATCATGGAAAGAGTCAGTCTTTCTTGGTACTTACAGATGTGAAGATGGTCAAATGCCAGAAAAAATCTGAAGAGGTGTCTTCCCTGAGAATGCAGGTAGTGGCGGCTCAAAGCTGGCTCCTGACAACTTCACAGAGTGGGCCAAGGAGTCCAGATTTGAGAACAGACAGGCCATTTCGGGTGAACAAAGAATGGCTCACCAGGCAGAGGACACTCCGGTTAGTAACAGACCTTCTTGGGGTTAAGGAGGTGCATTTGTGGGAATGAGTGTGGGTTTGTGGTTTTGTCTCATGTTCTGAGAATAGGTAGGAAAGTTGGTTTGTTTGGTTTGGAGTGGACTGTTTCTATTAAGTCATTTGACAAGGCAAGTGTTTCTATGTCTGTGTATCCCACTGTGTCCGGGGGTGTAGACATTACAAAAGAAAATGCATCAATGGATGTGTCCTTTCTAGGAGAAAGCTTCCCAACATTCACGCTGCCCAATTTATAAAAGGACAGAGGGTTGCCTTATTTGTGGGCAAGACCTGAAATCTTCCTAAGTTCCTGTTTTCTTCCTGAATTCTGGCCACTCTCCAGAATAGGCTCATGATTTTGTGACCAAGATAGGTACCACCTCCAAGCTCTGTGACTTGGCCATGTACTGGATAGCTGAAGGGAATGGCGAGAATCTCAGAAAACTCAGATATCAATGTTACCAGGAAAGTCTCAGTGGAGAAACCCTGCTTTGGGACTTTTGCTTACCTATTGTTCTATAGCACTGAATGTCAGGAAGGTCTTTGCCTAAGGCCACCCCGTTGTGAAGCCTGAATAAAACAGTTCTCTAATGTAAATGAATGGGCATCACCTGTCCCTCTTTGAGTAATTGATTTCGAAAGGGATGTGTCTGAATCAGCCTGTTGGCCCTGTGTGAGGCTGTGGCTTAGATTCTCAGCACCTGATGGATCTAAAGAAAGATGCCATGTGTGCATCCAAAACCAAAATGGCCCAAAGAGTACTCATTATGGATGAAGTCTCTCGCCTTCCTCTGTAAGTTTCCTGACCTCCATAAGGTGAGAATAGGAATCCTTTGGGTCAAATGAGTTTTTCAAAGCCCTTCAGAGTCTAGCCCATTGGTGCTTGGGTTTCCTCATGACCCCAATCCACATGAAGAATCTAAACCCCACAGTCAGTAGGCCTCAAATTGGAGAAGTGGAACAGTAATAATGGTAGGCCTATTTGATCACTCCTGGTTCAGAGGAAGGGTTTCCAGGCCACCCTGACTTTAGGCAAATGACGGGCAAGTGAGCTTATTTTGGACACTGTCTTGTCCAGCGCCCCTCATAGAAACCTCCAGCTAGAGGTTATGATGAGTGTCTATTTGGAAAAGATGAGGGCCATATGGGAGTGTTTTCGTTTAAATTTTGGTCATTTGTGTGGCGATTGGAAGAAATCACTGGGTCCACCTGGGCTTGAACTCTAGTGTGAATCCCTATAGAGACTGAATTCTGGAACTGACCTCAGAGAAGTACTGCCATGAGCTTTGTTGGGATTTTAGGAGCCCACGCATGAGAGTAGCCCTTATAAACTTAGATCAAGGCCACAGAGCACTGGGAATCTCAGCCAAGATAATCCATGATTTTCTTCTTAAAGTCTTGGCAGCCATAGCTGAGAGTCAAAACACACATGTACCTCACATTGTAGACTTCAATTGGACTGGCTTCATGTGACCTTTTGACAACTCTTTGGGAAGCCTTGCCTATGAGAGTTCTCCAGAGTTTCATTGAAATGAGCTTCCTCAACATTTAATGGTTTTTGAAAACCACAGTTCCTCCAACTTCATCCTCAAAAAAATGGCTAGATAAACACCATGAAATTTTTGGAATTCCCATGACCAGGTGGCACTGGAGAATCTTTGGATGTCCTATTGCTGATCATGAGTGTATCAGACAGTGCCTTGACTGACTAGGTTTCATGAAAATTGTGTAGAACAGAGATGCCAGTAAGTTGGAGCCTGCAAATTAGTGGGCCTAGAGAAGTGGTGTGAAGGTGTGTGATAAAACGTGTGGTGGGGACATGTGGATCTGCCACTGGCTTCCAAATGGCTTGTGAATGACATGGTACAGCCAGCAGAACCTTCCATGTAAAGGCATCTTTTTGTATAGGGAGATTTAAAGGCAATGTTCAGAATCAGGTTGCTATGGACAAAGGGGCAACCCATGTGGGATAGAATCCTGGTTGGTGCATTCACATGCAGACCGTGACCTCCACACGTGACAGAACTCCCTCCAGCACTGTGTCCCAGTTGATCTCCTTGTATTTCATGAAGAAAATACCAAAGTCCCAGTGCAGCAGCAAGAACCACCACGAAAAGTGGAGGAGGACCAAATGGCTTTACAGTTCACACGGTGAGTCACTTAGCTCCCAGTGGCCATAGTATAACTACAAAGAGAGTATTCGCACTGCTGCCTCATGTTCATTGGAAAATTAGAAACAATGTCCTCCAGGTCACATAGATGCAGACCCAGCTTTGATGGTCTCACTAGAAAGTAAGCTAAAGCTACTGACAACAACATATATTTCAAGTGCCCAACCTCAGAGGCAGTTTATCAAGAAGTCTTTAGGCCAGCAGAACTCCATGTTTGTGGAGTGTTTACCATGTGCCTTACTTTTGGAAACTGCTCTACCACTTCCAAGTTTGTGAAATCCTGAGTATATTCCATTCCACATATGCATTCACAGATTTTCTAACTCTTCTCCTCTAATTGTGTCTTACTTGGGGCGA
The DNA here is from genome assembly GCF_048772815.1 of Callospermophilus lateralis. Taxonomy (NCBI): domain Eukaryota; kingdom Metazoa; phylum Chordata; class Mammalia; order Rodentia; family Sciuridae; genus Callospermophilus; species Callospermophilus lateralis. Next base: position 363,426 of record NW_027512626.1, on the reverse strand, counting down.
AGTTAATGTCAAGGCATTGTTGTGGATGAGAGTGGGAAGACTTTTGTGTAGCACAGATATGCATACACATTGGATTCATTTTTCAATTTTCCATTCGAAATACTTAATCCCTGACACTAACTCATAAACTACTAGACTCTGACTGCTAATCCTAATATGATGGAGAAAACTAACCCAAACAGAATAGAAATACAAGCAGTTCAAAGGAGGCATGGTGTATATTTGGACTTGCCATTTGCATTATGAAGGGTAGGTGTTATAAATCTAGTTAATTTTTAATTGAAATAGTTCTCCTTGTGTTTTTAAAGTTAATAAATATATAAATTCCTGTCTCCCTTTCCCTGTAGCCTATTCAGAACATGTATTTTTATATGCACATATAGAATCCTACCTGGTATCACATGTACATTCTTGTGAGGTGGCTGACTTGGCAGATACAAATTATGAGAAGAGATCACTCCTCCTAAACCCTGTTGGATCTTAAAATTCAACCTATGGGTGAGCTTCCTAGTTGAACAACATTAAACATAAATCCATGTTCAGTAAAAGAAATATTTTTGCATCTGTGATGATATATATATTTCATGATAAATTTCGATTGGCATATATATTGGTAATTTAATGTCTCTGCATGTGTGTTTTTTGTATATATATATATATATATATATATATATATATATATATACTCTCCAGATTTTTCAAAATATGAAATATATGTGTCTTATATACACTCCCTAAATTCATTCATGTTCATGTGTATGGATTTATAATCAAGTATTCACAAGATTATTCTCAGAAATATTCATCCACCTGAAATACATATTCGTTACCAGTACTGAAAACTAACTTTAGTTAACGTTGCATACAAATACTAAATTTGTACAGAAACTGACCCAGTTTAACATCAATGCAAGTAGATTACTATGGGACATGATGTGTATTTTGACATTCATTTTTATTCAACACTGCTACATTACTATTTCTTCAATTTATGCACATCATAAGATATATATTTCATCCACAAGTTAGCAAACTTATAGGCATTTGTTTCACTTTCAATAACTTCCTGCTTCAGAACACATGGATTCCTCCAGGTTTCTTGTCTGGTCTTTTCATGAGACTTCTTTCCAAACACATTATTTTCAACTTCCATAATCAATTTTGAAGCAAAACTCACACACTCTTCATGATAAATCATAATCCTAATATAACGTTTAGATGTTTAACTGGTTGGAATGAATGTATGTATATCAATATAAGATTTCCTGTATATTTTCAGATATCAATTGAATCCATTATTAAATTTGGAATCCATTATATTATTTATTCACAGTATTGTCTATTCATGCATTATCTCTATATTCATATCACAGGGTACACCTATTTGTACCCCCAATAATAATTTGTACATTTCGACACAGGAGCAATGGTCACACTTATTATTTTACCAATGTAAATGTCAGGCGAGCATCGGAGGAAGAGACTACCAGGGACTGTCTAATGCAACAGCCAAAAGTTTATGGGGGTCCAACATGCTGGGGCTCAGAGCTCCCTTGAATAGAGCAGAGAGCCCTGAGAACAGCTTAAGCAGAGCTTATATACTTTCCTTGGAGAGGGCAGGGAGGGAAGATTATTGATGGGTCAGCGCGAGTGGGCAGTTTGCGTGCAAATGGGTGAGGGAGTACATTCTGCAGTTTTGCAGTTGGTACAGAACATTCAGGGAACAAGATTAGCGAACAGTTCTCAAGATATCAACAGTGTTTTGTTAAGCATACCGTAAAACTGGAAGTGACAATTACCTATTTTATTTACCTTTCATTCCCCACTTTCTTTTGGTTACATTAAATTATAATAGTGATCATTGAGGATGTCACATTTTATGTCTGCTAGTGTGGTATATTGATTTCTGATTACCATAAGTTTAACTTGTCCAATTTGAGCTTGGAGAAAGGAAACTACACGGTTGAGCAAACAGGGTCCTACAGTTAGCAATAATGTGAGGATTATTAATGGACCGGCCAGGGCTGATAAAAGCATAGTTACCCAGGGGGACTCAGTGAACCAAGACTCAAACCACCCTTTTTGGGCCTCTCTCTCTTGTTGATGCTCTTCAATGCATCTTCTTAATTTAATCATAGATTCTTTTACAACTCCAGTATGGTAGGCATAATAACAACATTCTTCCCTCAATGCAGGACAAAGGCCCCTTCTCTCATGAAGAGGAGGTCGAACCCTCGCCTGTTCTGTAAAACAACTTCAGAGAGAGAGGTTAAAGATTCTTGTAAAGCTGTGATGGTGGTTTTTTAATATCTATAAGTTTTGGTCTATTGCTGCTTCTAATTGGGTCATTTGTTGTGTCCCATGGATTAGGGCAGTGGTTCCTGTGCCCTTCTCTGCAGCAACTACTATTCCTCATAGGATGGCTAAAGTGAAGGATACAGGTTGCCAGCGGAACCGGGTTGTATGCCCCCCTATTTTAAATTTAAATGATCCTGCCTCATGATAGAGCACTCGGGGAAACATCTGCACCATTACATAATTAATCACATCTGTTGATAATTTTATGAATAAACAATGTTTAAGTATATAGAATTATACTGTTGTAGGTATGGACAAGGCAAGGCACCTATGATAGCACCAAAGACAGGGAAACAGTCCTATTTGGTTGCAACCGGATATAGAGGGCATTGCTTCTGTTGTAATCAATTAATCCCCTGAATCCCAAGTTTAGGTAGTTTCAGAATTTTGTACCCAACATGTAAGGGAAAAGACTCAGAAATTCACAGTCTGCAGAAGTTCACAAAAAGCAGTTTTTGGTTCTGTTTTTATTTTCCTCTTCTCTGGGAAAGATAACTTATTAAGGACTCCTGGGAGGGGGAGAGCTTTTTTCTTCTCTTTTATTTTCTCCCTGCCAGCTGTTACCATGGAGCCCAGTTGGTAACTTCTTTATCTTGGAAATGTAGCCATCTCTGGAAGCCTCAGCTCATGGCCAGAGGCCTTGTTCACATATTTTGTGAAAAACTAGTAAGGGGGTGTCTAGCTTAGAAGGGCTGATTTTTCCAGCCAGTGGCCAAGTATAACAGAGCAACACGAAAAGAGGAAGTTTATCTACACTGAACTCTTTTATAGGGACTTTGTTGCTGAAAGTCCTAAAGTCAGCCACGATGAAGACTTCTGGAGAAGGCCATTTAAGATTTTTCTGTGGGCCTGGTACAGAGGGGAAGACGGAGAAGGCGGGGGGTGAGAGCAGTTCTGTGGTTCTGAGAATGAGGAAAATGAGATATAAAAGAATAATGGGAAAAGGGTTTGGGATTTTCCTGGCAACAAAACTTGAGCAGTAGAACAGGTAGAGCAGATGGGAAGACAGGAATGAGTATCTAAAAAGCCTGTGAGGGACTTTAAATTTTTAGTAACCTGTTTTTAGTGATGACAAAGCAACTTTAAAGGCCATTTTCATTACATCTTGGATAGGCGTCTGAGGGCACTCCTCAGCTGGTTTGAGCTTTGGGTTAGCTGGTAAGAGGACCTGGTGGGACCCGGTGTGGGCACTGACAGGAGAAGAGAGGAGTGAGTGGGTGGAAGGGTACCTCAGTACCTGCTGCCTCAGCATGGGGGCAATGGTCTGAGAACCACCGGAGGTTTGGGGTTTTGATCTAGTAATTGGAGGGGAGAAATCAGGTTGTTGATGTGAGAGTGACAGCAGAGAATCTGGAGCAGAAGGATCTATTGGAGAAACATATTTCGTGATGTGAGCAAAGGAGGGAAAAGGTCTACACATAGGGGAATTTTCTTCAATCCTTTTGAGCACTTGCCGAAGTTGGAATAGTCACACAGAATTTGAGGATCTAGAGACCCCTCTGGGGGCCATCGGTTTTGGTTGTCTAATTGGTAATATGGCCAATGCTGTGAACTGAATTTGATGAAGATTTTGGGTTCCACCAGGCAGCCCCTGTATGCTCACATCCCCATGACTTACGGAAGAAGACGGCTTTTCCCCCACACAGCCGTGGTTGTTTGTGGCTTTGATAGTCCACCGGGCAAACATAGTAATCTAGGCTAGCCAACCTGCATCAGGCTTGCGTGTCCCTACATCCATAATGTTTGTTTCCATTATCTATGGTACGGGAGAAATTTAATGAAATTTTAGTGGGATCCTCTTCATCAGAGATATCCCAATTGGAAAGAGGTATACCCAGCTGAGTGGAGAGTTGGCCACCAGGTCCCTAAGGGGGCTGTATGTGAGACAGACCATACTTCTTGTCTAATAGGATTTGTGATCAGCCATCGCTGCTGAATGGGCTGATGATGGTTAGGACTAGTGGTGGCCAAGGGGAGAGTCTATAGCCTTATCAACATGGCAAATATACAATTTGAAAGGGTTACCAGTCTTTTCCACTTTCAAGCCAGAGTCTGGACAGGGCACAGGCTTGAGATGAGAATTAGGATCCAGGAAGTGATTCCGTCTACCTTTACCACTGTAGGTTTTATAAGTAGCACCTGGTATGGTCCTGTCCAGCGGGGTTCCAGGGATGACACCTGATGTCATCTTATGTAGATGAAGTCTCTTTTTTGATATCGATGTGGAGTCTCCTCTTCACCAGGTTGGTAGGCAGTGGCCAGCTGTTTTGACAGGTATCCCTGAGTTATTTCAATAGCTTTAAGTTTGTCAAGCAAGGGGGTGTGGAAGGGATCGGTAGGTCTTAGAGTTGTGGTTAGGTCCTTACTGGAGGAGGGGCCCCATAGAGAATTTTATAGGAGGTGAGGTTACACAAAGAAACAGAGGGAGTATTTCTTGCATGAAACAGTGCATAAGGCAGGAGCATAGTCCAATCTTTGATGCCCTCTCTAAGCTTAATTTCGTTAAGGTCTCTTTAATGGTTCTATTAATTTTTTTAACCTGTCCTGAGCTCTGGGGTCTATAAGCACAATGTAACTTCCAATTTATCCCCAGGATCCTGGCTAACCCCTTACTTACCTGGGCCATGAAAGCCGGTCCATTATCAGACCCTATTACCTTAGGTAGGCCGTATCATAGAAAAATATCTTTCAGGATTTTCTACCACCATTTGTGCCTTTTTTTTGTGGGGAAGGCTTCAATCCATCCTGAAAATATATCTACAAACACTAGGAGATATTGAAGTCCATACCTTGCTGGCTAAATTTCAGTAAAGTCCACTTCCCAGAATTTCCTGGTCTGGTTGCTCATAGGTGCTTTCCTGCAGGAAGCTTGGAAGGGTAATTGTTCTATTGACAGAACGGACAGGGTTTTGTTACCTGTTCAGTTATGTCCTTTCGCTGTGAGTCGGTTAGTGGAAAACTCTGTTCTTGATCCTTCAGGAATGCCTGCAGTTTCTTTGGACCAAGGTGTGTGAATTGATGTACATTTTTAACGTAGTGTAGGGCTTTCTGAAATTGCAGGCTTGGCTCAGTGAAGTTGAGGAGTTCAGTGCCAGTGTCGTAAGATGTTATCAAAAGCTTGCTGGTGCTCAGGGGTCCATTGGAATTGGGCATCTCCCTTTAACAGCGGGTATAAAGGAGAAGTTAAGGACGCAAACACAGGAATCCATAACCTGCAAAACCGAGTAGTCCCAAGAAACTCTTTGTGTTGTCTGCTGCTGGGGGGGGGGGTATCTGCACAACCGTTTGTTTTCTGGGCTCAGTGAGCCAACGTTTACCACCTCTAAGGGAATAGCCCAGGAAGACTACTTCTTGCTGGCAAATTTGGGGTTTTTTGGAAGAAGCTCTATACCCGAGTTGAGCAAGCTTACATAGTAGTGCTTGGTTCCCAGACTCACAGTTTTCCTTGGTGTTGGCTGCAGTAGCAGGTCATCCACGTATTGAAGCTGGGTGACTTCGGGGTGCATAGTTCTGAAGTTGTTGACATCTCTGTGGAGGGCTTCATCAACGAGAGTGGGGGAGTTTTTGAACCCCTGTGAGAGTCTAGTCCATGTTAGTTTACCATACGTTCCGGTTTCTGGGTCTACCCACTCAAAAGCAAACAGAAACTGACTGTCTTTATGCAGAGGCATGCAAAAGATAGCATCTTTATGTCCATACCATTTCTACTCAGGGTTCAGAGTGATAAGCAGATTGTACAAATTATTTACCGTGGGGTGAATGCCCTGCACTCTGTTGTTGATCTCTCTTAGGTCTTGAACGGGGATAGTCCCCAGTTCCTGGATTTTTTACTGGTAGCAGGGGAGTGTTCCAGGCCGATTGACAGGGCCTTAGGACCCTAAAGCCAGATATTTCTGAATATGGGGCCTTAACCCATCTTTAGCATTTTTGCTCAGAGGATGTTGTTTGACATTGATTGGGGAGGCTGAGGTTTTTAACTCCACTGTTCTTGGAGGTTGTTTCATGGCTAGGCCTAACCCAACAATTTTTGCCCAGGCATCTGGGTAATCTGTTATCCATTTCTGGGGTAGCTTGCCTGTTTGATCATTCTTGGGGTGTGTGAAAAGTGGATGTTCATCTTCGACTGACATTTATAAAGCCATGACTATAGGAGTTTTTAATGAAGGATTTAGAAATTTCATTTTGGGGCCTTCGGGGTTAAAAGTTGTTTCGGCCCGGAGCTTACTGAGCAGATCTCTGCCCATCAATGGGGCCAGGCATTCTGGGATTACTAGGAAGGAATGTTGGATTTTTCCTTTGCCCATGTCCATGGTCCTCTTAGTTGTCTAAGTCTGATATTTACTGCTGTTAGCCCTTTGAACTAGAGACCTTTTATTTGATAGAGGGCCCAGTGGGGCCTTAAGGGCTGAGTATACTGCTGCTGTATCCACTTCAAAGTTTATGGGGTCCCCTTCACTTCAAAAGTTACCCTGAGCTCGGGGAAGGGATCTGAGCCCTGACATTCTCAGTCAACCTCCAGAGTCAGAAAGGCTGTCTGGCGTGGCTGTCTCTTTCTAGGGCACTTTTTGGCTCAGTGTCCTTTTTCTTTACAGTAGGTACATTGATCTGAGGCCAAGGGTGGCCTCTGGTGGGGACCCAGGTATCGCTTCTTGTCTCACTGTTTCTTAATTTCTGGCCTATTTATTGTTGTGACCAGGACCTTAGTTAATACCTTCATCTGTCTTTTTCATCTGTCATCCTCCCTTTGCTCCCTTTCGTTCTCTCTGTTTCTCTCTTATAGGATACTTTCTCAGCTACCCTGAGTAAATCTCTCAAAGTCATATCTTGTAATCCATCTAAGTATTGTAACTTTCTTTTAATATCCAGATCAGCTTGCCCAATGAAGGCCATCATGACATATGTCTTTTGATCCTCTGCCTGAAGATCGAAAGGAGTATATCTCCTATATGCCTCCATAATTCTCTCTAGAAACATAGAGGGATATTCATCAGGCCCTTGAATAATCTCTCTTACCTTGGCCAAATTATTTGGTTGCATGCGGCCGGTTGGAAACCCACTATTAGGGCCCGGCAATAAGTGGACAGATGCTCCCTGCCTTCAAAGGTGTCGGGGTCCCAGTTGGGTCAGTTCAAGGGTAAGCTGGCTTTGATTATGTTGGGAAGTTGTGTTGGTCACCCATCTGGTCCGAGGATTTTTTTTCTAGCTTCCAGAAAGTTTCTCTCTCGTTCCTCTGTCATGAAGAGAATCCCTAGGATTTGTTGGCAGTCATCCCAAGTAGGCAGGTGTGAAAACGCCAGGGAGTTCTTTGAGTTCTTTTAGCCGGGCCAGCTTCCTCCAGGGAAGGAGGGGCTGTGTGTGTGACAAGGGGGAGTCATCTGGTGGGCGCTGGGCTGGCCTAGCTTTCTCCAATGGCGGAGAGGCTGAGTCAGCAGCAAAGGAATCACTTAGAGGTTGTTGGGGGTTGGTGGATGACGGCAGCGGATAAGAAGGGTAGGAGAGTCCAGTAGAGTCTTGAGACTCAGGGAGAACAGAGGTTGGAGGAGGAAGAGCACAGGGTTTGTGAGATAGAATCATGGTGGAAGGAGTAGGAGTGGGCGCAGAGACAAAGAAAGGCTTCACCCATGTAGGAGGAGATTTGCAGAGGTCCTGCAAAGTTAAGATATATGGCTGTTGATCTGGATGTCTATGTGGCCCCGGTTGAAAGACAAAATCTCTGACGTTTCAAATTAGTGGGAAGTAGATGTTTCTAGGGGCTATCCAACTCCAAAGGTGGGTCATTCTGAGGCACAGAGGGTCTGCCAGGTACAGCAATTTACTGAAAAAGAAAGATTCTGGGCCTTGCGCAGACTTTGGTCCAGTGATCAAGGGTCAGGAAGAGAGGTGTTGAAGTGCTCTGTCCCAAAATGAGAGATACACAAACAGTGAAAGAAATCACACACTACACTGACAAGACAAGACAATAAAGACAGGCAATGGACGTCCAATACTGAGGCCAGGACTGAGTAGCCGGCAAAACCTGATGGGCTGGCAATACTGAATCCGAAGCAAAATATCACTGAGTCAAGGAGACTATTGTTCCTCGATTTCCTGAGTCCTCTGGGGCATCCCCCAGGGACGTGGCCTGTGGCTCTGTGACACGTATGTCAGCCTCTCTCAGAGAGAGCTCACGCTCATCACCAATAGCCATTTTGCCAAGCCCTAACCTGAAACCTAAAACCAAAAAGAGTTCCCTTACTTACCCTGAAAGGAGCCCCTTGGGGATCTTTCATCCGCCGCTGCCGGATCTTGCTCGTGCCTCCAGATGTAAAGGTCGGGCAAGCATCAGAGGAAGAGACCACCAGAGGAATGTCTCATGCAACAGTAAATGGTTTATTATGGGTCCAGCATTCTGGGGCTCAGAGCTCACTTGAATAGAGCAGAGAGCAATGAGAACAGCTTAAGCAGAGCTTATATGCTTTCCTTGGAGAGGGCAGGGAGGGAAGTTTATTGATGGGTCAGGGCAAGTGGGTGGTTTGCGTGCAAACGGGTGAGGGTATACATTTGCAGTTTGGCAGTTGGGGACAGCACATTCTGGAAACAAGATTAGCAAACAGTCCTCAAGACTTCAACAGTGTTTTGTTAAGCATACAGAAAAACAGTAAGTAACAAGTACCTATTTTATTAACCTTTCACCAAAGCCTAAATGGAAAGTGAGCATGGATTACTAAACACATCCATATCCAGGTTGCCTAACGCTCTCAAATCAATCCTATTGGTGACTACATATTTGTTTCTTCTTAAGATAATATATTCAACCTCAACCCTGTTGAAAATGACTAATCCTATCACTCACTTTATATTTTCCTGATTTCCTAATGTCTCTATTGATATCTGCTTTCCTACATATTTTCCCCAGTTCATCATTGTGACTGACTCTTCACATGTGCTGACATTTACATTCACTCTTTATCCGAAACCCTATTGCTAAAGAACTTTTGGTCCAAATCCTATACTCACTCTTTTTTCTAACATACCGACTATCTTCCTAATCCTAAAGACTATCCCTTTTTGACTGGATGATCTCTTCGACAAGCAATCATCCAAGGTACAAGGTCCTATGCCATTGTATATTGATTTATCTGAGACATCTGTGCAGAACATAATTCAAAGCTAAGTATCCCAATCAACAGCCCAATGGCCTTCCTGGATTCAAATCTTATCTAGATTTCTGTTTTCAAACTTATATTTCACCAATATATTCTTGTAAATATCGCAAGTTTCCAATACCATTATTCATTAAGCAGAATGATTCCTAACTCAAATGAAACATGTTATTAAGCCTAACCATACATTGTTCCCTCAAACTAACTTTACAGAAGAGCCGAGACAGAGTTTATCTTACAATACAGTAATGTAGGGGATCTTCCACCTGCTGAGAACATCAAAGGACCATGCAGAAATTATACCCTGAAGAAGTTGCAGGCAGCTATGAAGGACCTAAGAGGGGAAAAGTCATATTCCATGGCAAACAACAGGGTCAGTATGAAGGGATGTGTCTGAATCAGCCTCTCCTTTCTTAATGTAGAGAACTGATGAAACCATGCCTGTGTGGAGAGCTGTTTACAGGTGCCTATGGTTGATATACCATTCTAACTTGTGAAAGTGTCAAAGGAAGTAGGGGCAGCCTCCATTTCATGGGACCTTTCGAAGCAACTGTTAGGACAAAGTGGTGGCCAAGGTAGTGACCTCATTCAGTTCCTAAAGAAAGTGACCTCACCTCTCTTCCTTGGTGATCAAAAAATCTGAAATTGTGATGCAGGAAGCCAGGCACCCAGAGCCAGTCCCAGTCCCAGTCCCAGTGGTCTCACTTGTTTGGATTTACCAAGGACAGAGTCAGTCTTCCTTGGTACCCACTGATATGAGGATTGTCAAATGGCAGAAGAGCTCTGAAGAGGGGCCTTTCCTGAGAAAGCAGGTATTGGTTCACCGCTGGCTCCTGACAACTTCACAGTGTTGGCCAAGGAGATCAGATCTGAGAAAGGACAGGACATTTCAGGGGAACATAGTATGGCCCACCAGTTAGAGGACACTCCAGATAGTCACAGACCTACTTGGGTTAAGGAGGTGCCTTTGTGGGTGTTCAGTGAGTTTGTGCTTTTCTCTCATGTTCTGAGAATAGGTAGGAAAGGCAGTTTTTTTGGGTTGGAGTGGACTGTTTCTAGTAAGTCGTTTGACAAGGCTAGTGTTTCTAAGTCTGAGTATCCCACTGTGTCCGTGGTTGTAGACATTAGAAAAGAGAAGGCATCAAAGGATGTGTCCTGTCTAGTAGAAAACTTCCCAGCATTCATCCTGCCTAATTGAAGAATGGACTTTGGTTTGCCTTATGGATGGGCAACACCTACTAAATTCCTAAGTTCCTGTTTTCTTCCTGAATTCTGGCCACTCTCCAGAATAGTCTCATGGTTTTGTTTCCAAGATATGTACCACCTCCAAGCTCTGAGACATGTCCATATACTTGATAGCTGTAGAGAATGGGAACATCTTAGAAAACTCAGATATCAGTGTGACCCGGAAATTCTCAGTGGAGAAACCCTGCTTTGGTTCATTTGCTTACCTATGGTTCTGTTGTCCTGAATGTCGGGAAGATCTTTGCCTCAGGCCACCCCTTTGTGAAGCCTGAAGAAAACAGTTTTCAAATGGAAATGAATGGGCATCACCTGTGGCTCTTTGCTTAATTGCTTGTAAAAGGATGTGTCTAAATCAGCCTCTTGGCCCTGTATGAGGTTGTGGCTTAGATTCTCAGCACATGATGGATCTAAAGATAGATTCCATGTGTGCAATCAAAACCAAAATGGCCAAAAATCTGTCATTGTTGATGAGTCTCTTGCCTTCCTCTGTTAGGATTCTGACCTCTATCAAGTGAGAATAGGGATCCTTTAGGTCAAATGAGTTCTTTGAAGAACTGCAGAGGTGCTTGTGTTTTCTTGTGACTCCAAATCACTTAAAGAATCTATCCCTGAGAGTCAGTAGGCCTCAAGTTGGAGAAGCAGGCCTATTGGATCACTCCAGGTTCACAGGAAGGGTGACCATGCCACCCTGACTTTAGGCAAATGAGGGGCAAGGAAGATTATTTTGGACACTCTCTTGGGATGCGTCCCACATGAAAAACTCCAGCCAGAGGTAATGATGAGTGTCTCTCTGGAAGAAGGTGAGGACCATGTGGAAGTGTTTTGGTTTTAATTGTAGTCATTCATGTGGCAGTTGGAAGAGATGACTGGATCCACCTGGGCTTGAACTCTGGTGTCATTCCCCTTAAACACTCAGTTCTGGATCAATCATCAAAGAAGTATTGCCATGAATTGTGTTAAGAATTTAGGAGGCCATGCATGAGAGTCTCCGTTGGAAACTGAGATCTAGTCCTAGGGTGGCTTTCCACAGAGCACTGGGAATCTCAGCCAGGATATCAAATTATTTTTTTCTGAAAGACTTGGAAGCCATATTTGCTAGTCAAAACACACATGGACCTCAATTGTAGACCTCGATGGGCCTGGATTCATGTGACTTTTAGGCCACTCTTTGGGAAGCCTTGCCTGTGAGAGTTCTTCAAATTTTTCATTGAAATGAGCTTCCTCACCATTGAATGATTCCTGAATGATTTGAAAGCCATAGTGCTTCCAACTTCATAATTGAAAATTGGCTAGATAAATACCATGAAATTTTTGAAATTCCAATGACCAGGTGGCAATGAAGAACATTTGGATGTCCTGTTGCTGATCACGAGTGTACCAGAAAGTGCCTTGATTGACTGGTTTTGATGAAAATGGTGTAGAACAGAGATCTCAATAATTTGGATCCTGCTGAGTAGTGGGCCTAGAGCAGTGGTGAGCAAATGTGTGATAAAACATCTGAGGTGGGGCCATGTGGATCTGCCATTGGCTTCCAAATGGCTTGTGACTGACATGGTGCAGCCAGCAGACCCTTATATGTAAAGGCAACTTGTTATATGGAGAGGTTTCAGTGCAATGTTCAGAATCAGGTTGCTATGGTCAAGGGGGCATCCTATGTGGTATACAAGCCCTGTTGGTGCATTCTCCTGCAGACCCTGATCCACCACACGTGACAGAACTCGCGGCAACACTCTGTCCCAGTTGAACTCCTTGTATTTCGTGAAGCAAATACCAAACTCCGAGTGCAGCAGGAAGAAACATTAGGAAAAGTGGAGGATGATAAAATGGCTTCGCAGTCCATATGGGGAGACACTTAGCCCCCAGTGGCCACAGTTTACATACAAGAGAGAATTCAGCACTGCTGCTTCATGTTTATTGGAAAATTATAAACCATGTCCTCCAGATCACAGAGATGAAGACGCAGCTTTGATGGTCTCACTGGAAAGGAAGCTAAAGATCCTCACAAAAACATATATTTCAAGTGCCCAACCTAGAGACAGTTTCTCCAGACGTCTTTAGGCAGGCAAATCTCCATGTTTGTAGAGTTTTTACACTGTCCCTTACTTTTGGAAACTCCTCTACAATCTCCAAGGTTGTGAACCCTAAGCATTTTCAATTTCAGATATGTATTCAAAGATTTTCTAACTCTTCTCCTCTAATTGTGTCTTACTTGGGGTGAAGGTAATGTCAAGGCATTGTTCTGAATGAGAGTGGGAAAATTTTTTTATAGTACACATTTGCATACACATTGATCCATTTTCCAATTTTCCATTCGAAATACTGAATCCCTGACACTAACTCATACCCTACTAGACTCTGACTACTAATCCAAATATGATGGAGAAAAATAAACAAAAAAAATGAAAATACAAGCAGTTCAGAGGAGGCATGGTGTATAGTTGGACTTCCCTCTTGCATGATAAAGGGTCGGTTTTATAAATCTACTCAATTTTTAATTGAAATAGTCCTCCATGTGTTTTTTTTTAAAGAGAGAGTTAGAGAGGAGAGAGAGAATTCTATAATATTTATTTTTTTAGTTATCGGCGGACACAACATCTTTGTTTGCACGTGGTGCTGAGAATCGAACCCATGCCGCACGCATGCAACGCGAGCGCGCTACCACTTGAGCCACATCCCCAGGTCTCTCCATGCGTTTTTAAAGTTAACAAATATGTGAATTCCTGTCTCCCATTCTCTGTAGCCTACTCAGCACATGTACATTTTATATGCACATATAGATTCCTACTTGGTATCACACGTATATTTTTATGAGTTGGCTGACTTGGCAGAAACAAATTGTAAGAAGAGATCAGTCCTCCTAAACGCTGTTGGAACTGAAAATCCAAACTATGGGTGAGCTTCCTATTAGAACAATATTATACATAAACCCATGTTTAGTAAAATAAATATTTTTGCATCTGAGGGTGATATATATTACATGATGAATTACGATTGGCATATATATATTGATACTTTTTAATGAATTTTTGTGTTTTTTTGTCTATATATATATATATATATATATATATATATATATATATACACACATACACTCTACAGATTTTATAAAAAATGAAATATATTTGTCTTATATACACTCCGTAAATTCATTCATGTTCATGTATGTGGATTTATAATCAACTTTTCACAAGATTATTCTCAGAAATAATCATCTACCTGAAATACATATTTGTTTCCCAGTGCTGAAAACTAACTTCAATCAATGGTGCTTACAAATCCTAATATTTCTACAGTAACTGACCCAGTTTAACATCAATGCAAGTATATTTCTATGGGACATGATGTCTATTTTGACATTCATTTTAATTCAACACTGGTACATTACTATTTCTTCAGTTTTTGCACATCATAGGTTATATATTTCATTCACAAGTTCACAAATTTATAGGAATTTGTTTCACTTTTAATCACTTCCTGCTTCAGAACACATGTATTCCTCCATGTTACTTGACTGGTCTTTTCATGAGACTTCTTTCCAAACACATTATTTTCGATTTCCATAATCAATTTTGAAGCTAAACCCACACACTCTTCAAGATAAACCATAACATTAATATTACCATTAGATGTATAAGTGGTTGGAATGAATGTGTGAATATCAATATAAGATTTCCTGTACATTTTCACATTTCAATTCAATCCATTATTAAAGTTGGAACCAGGTATGCTATTTATTCACAGTATGGTCTATTAATGCATTATCTCTATATTCATAGACACAGTGTACACCTCTTTGTTCCCCCAATACTAATTTATACCTCTTCAAACATTGCTCCCAAAAATGGTAGAAGAAATATTCATGTCACCTTATCTATCTATCTATCAATATATATATATATATATATATATATATATATATATATATATATATATATATATATTTCTTTTTTTTATCACAGTAATATTCTGGACACAAAAAACAAAGGTCATACTCATGATTGTATCAAAGCCTAAATGGAAAGTGAGCATGGATTACTAAAAACAACCATATCCAGGTTGCCTAATGCTCTCAAATGTAAATCCTATTGGTGACTACATATTTGTTTCTTTCTAAGATTATATATTCAACTTCAAGCCTGTTGAAAATGTCTAATCCTATCACTCAGTTTATACTTTGCCTGATTTCCTTATATCTCTATTGATATCTGCTTTCCTACATATATTCCCCAGTTCATCATTGTGTCTGACACTTGACATATGCTGATATTTACATTCAATGTCTACCCGAGACCCTATTGCTAAAGAAATTTTGGTCTAAATCCTATACTCACTCTTATTTCTAAACCTACTGACTATCTTTCTAATCCTACTGACTATTGCTTTTTGACTCGATGTTCTCTTTGACAATTAATCATCCAAGGTATAAGGTCCTAAACCATTGTATTTCAATTTGTC
The DNA here is from genome assembly GCF_048772815.1 of Callospermophilus lateralis. Lineage (NCBI taxonomy): Eukaryota > Metazoa > Chordata > Mammalia > Rodentia > Sciuridae > Callospermophilus > Callospermophilus lateralis. Next base: position 348,226 of record NW_027512626.1, on the reverse strand, counting down.
GGAGACATATATGCAGAACATAATTCAAACCTAAGAATCCCACTCAAGGACCCAATGTCCTTCTGACTTCGAATCTTACCTAGATTTCTGTTTTCATACTTACATTTCACCTATATATTCTTGTAAATATCACAGGTTCCCAATACCATTATTCATGGGGCAGAGAGATTCCTAACCCAAATCAAACATGTTATTAACCCTAAACATACACTGTTCCCTCAATCTAACTTTACAAAAGAGGAGGGACAGAGTTGGTCTTACAATACAGGAATGTAGGGGATCTTCCACCTTCTGAAAACATCAAAGGTCCATGCAGAAATGATCCCTGGAGAAGATATAGGCAGCTATGAAGGACCTGAGAGAGGAAAAGTCATCTTTTATGGTAAACAACCTGGTCAAGATGAATGGATGTGTCTGAATCAACCTCTATCTTCTAAATGTAGAGAAGATGGACCAAATCAGGCCTGTGTGGAGAGCTCTTCCCAGGTGCCTATGGTTGATATACCATTCTAACTTGTGAAAGTGTGACAGAAAGAAGGGACAGACTCCATCTCATGGGACCCTTAGAAGTTACTGTTAGAACAAAGAGGTTGCCAAGGCAGTGACCTCATTCTGTTCCTGAAGGAAGTGACCTCACTTCACTTCCTTGGTGATGGAACTCTCTGAACTTGGGATCCAGGAAGAGAGGCACCCAGAGCCAGTCGCAGTCCCAGTCCCTGTGGTCTCACTTGTTTCAATTTACCAAGCACAGAGTCAGTCTTTCTTAGTACCAACAGATGTGAGTATGGCCAAATGCCAGGAAAGCTCTGAAGAAAGACCTTTCTGAGAAAGCAGGTATTGGTTCACCGCTGGCTCCTGACAACTGCACAGAGTTGGCCAAGGAGACCAGATTTGAGATACAACAGGCCATTTTGGGGGAATATAGTATGGCCCACCATTCAGAGGACACTCCACAAAGGAGGTGCCTTTGTGGGTGTAGGTGTGTGTATGGTTTTTTCTCAAGTTCTGAGAAGATGTAAGAAAGGCTGTTTGTTTGAATTGGCGTGGACTGTTTCTAGTAAGTCCTTTGACAAGGCGAGTGCTTCTATGTCTGTGTATCCCACTCTGTCCGTGGTTGTAGACATTAGAAAAGAAAATGCATCAATGGATGTGTCCTGTCTAGGAGAAAGCTTCGCAACATTCATCCTGCCCGATTTATTAATGGACTGCAGCTTTCCTTATTGAAGGGAAACACCTGCTATCTTTCAAAGTTTCTGTTTACATCCTGAATTCTGGACACTCTCCAGAATTGCCTCATTGTTTTGTGTCCAAGATATGTACTACCTCCAAGCTATGTGATATGGCTATGTACTGGATAGCTGAAGGGAAAGGCGAGCATCTCAGAAAACTCAGATATCAGTGTGAACAGGAAAGTCTCAGTGGAGAAACCCTGCTTTGTGCATTTTGTTTACCTATTGTTCTGTTGCCCTGAATTTCAGGAAGGTTTTTGCCTCAGACCACTCCTTTGTGAATATCAATTCAATCCATTATTTAAAGTGGAACCAGCTATACTATTTATTCACAGTATGGTCTATTCATGCATTATCTGTATATTCATAGACACAGGGTACAGCTTTTTGTACAACCAATACTTATGTATATGTCTTCAAAATATTACTCGCAGAAATGGTGAAAGAAATACTCATGTCACCTAATCTACATATACATTTTATCACAGTAATATTCTGGACACAAAATGCAAACTTCACACTTATTATTGTACTAAAGCCTAAATGGAAGGTGAACATGGATTACTTCCATGTTCAGGTTGCCTAATGCTCTCAAATATCAATCCTATTGGTGACTACATATTTGTTTCTTCCTAAGATTATATATTCAAAATCAACCCTGTTGCAAATATCTAATCATATCACTCACTTTATACTTTGCCTGATTTTGTAATATCTCTTTTTTTATTGTTACGATGAGCCAATTTAGTACTTTTTTAATTTTTTTTTCATCTTTCATACATTTGATTCAAGTGAGTTATGCATTTCCATTTTTACCCCAAATACAGATTGCAGAATCACATCAGTTACACATTCACAATGTTTACATAATGCCATATTAGTGACTGTTGTATTCTGCTGACTTTTCTATCCCCTACTATCCCCCCTCCCCTCCCCTTTCATCTTCCCTCTCTACCTCATCTGTTGTTGTTCCGTTCTCTCCCTTCCCCCCCTTTCCCCTCACAACCTCGTATATGTGATTTCGTATAACGATGAGGGTTCTTTCCGTTTCCATGCAATTTCCCTTCTCTCTCCCTTTCCCTCCCATCACTTGTCTCAGTTTAATGTTAATATTTTCCTCATGCTCTTTCCCTCTTTTCAGTTCTTAATTGCTCTCCTTAAATCAAAGAAGACATTTGGCATTTGTATTTTAAGGATTGGCTAGCTTCACTTAGCATAATCTGCTCTAATGCCATCCATTTCCCTGCAAATTCCATGAATTTGTCATTTTTTAGTGCTGCATAATACTCCATTGTGTATAGATGCCACATTATTTTTTATCCATTCATCTATTGAAGGGCATCTAGGTTGGTTCCACAGTCTGCCTATTGTGAATTGTCCTGCTATGATCATTGATGTGGCGGTATCCCTATAGCATGCTCTTTTATGGTCCTCAGGGAATAGTCCGAGGAGGGCGATAGCTGGGTCAAATGGTGGTTCCATTCCCAGCTTTCCCAGGAATCTCCATACTGCTTTCCATAATGGCCGCACCATTTTGCAGTCCCACCAGCAATGTACAAGTGTACCCTTTTCCCCACATCCTCGCTAGCACATATTATTGTTTGACATCCTAATGGCTGCCAATCTTACTGGAGTGAGATGGTATCTTAGGGTGGTTTTGATTTGCATTTCTCTGACTGCTAGAGAAGGTGAGAATTTTTTCATGTACTTATTAATTGATTGTATGTCTTCTTCTGAGAAGTGTCTGTTCAGTTCCTTGGCCCATTTGTTGATTTTGTAATATCTCTATTGATATCTGCTTTCCTACATATTTTCCACTGTTCATCATTGTGACTGACCCTTCAAGTGTGCTGATATTTACTTTCACACTTTAACCCAAACCCTATTGCTAAAGCACTTTTGTTCCAAATCCTATACTCACTCTTCTTTGTTAACCTACCGAATATCTATCTAATCCTACTTGCTATCCCTTTTTGACTGGATGTTCTCTTCGAATTTTAATCATAAAAGGAACAAGGTCCTATGCCATTGTATATCGATTTATCTGAGATATCTGTGCACAACATAAATCAAAGCTAAGTATCCCAATGAAGGGCCCATTGCCCCTCTGGGCTTCAAAATTACCTAGACTTTCTTTTTTCATTTATATATTTCACCTCTATATTTTTAAAAATATCGCAGGTTCCCAATACCATTATTCATCCAGCAGAATGATTTCTAACCCAAATCAAACATTTTATTAACCCTAACAATACACTGTTCCCTCAATGTAAATTTAAAGAAGAGCAGGGACAGAGTTGGTCTTACAATACAGGAATATAGGGGATCTTTCACCTGTTGAGAACCACAAGTTCAATGCAGAAATTATCACTGGAGAATATGTAGTCAGCTATGGAGGACCTGAGAAAGCAAAAGTAAACTTCCATGGCAAAATACCTGGTCAGGATGACGGGATGTGTCTGAATCAGAACCTCTCTTCTCAATGTAGAGGAGATGGACCAAACCAGGCCTGTGTGGAGAGCTATTACCGGGTTCCTATGGTTGATATACCATTCTAACTTGTGAATGTTTCACAGGAAGTAGGGGAAGCCTCCATCTAATGAGACACTTGGAAGCAACTGTTAGGATAAAGTGTTTGCCAAGGCAGTGACCTCATTCATTTCCTGAAGGAAGTGACCTCACCTTACTCCCTTGGTGATGGAACTCTCTGAACTTAGGATCCTGGAAGCCAGGCACACAGAGCCAGTCCCAGTACCAGTCCCAGTGGGTTCACTTGTTTGGAATTACCAAGGACAGAGTCAGTCTTTCTTTGTACCTACTGATGTTAAAATGGCCAAAAGCCAAGAGAGCTCTGAAGAGGGGCCTTTCCTGAAAAAGCAGATAGTGGCCCACCGCTGGCTCCTGACAACTTCATAGAGATGGCCAAGGAGACCATATCTGAGACAGGACAGGACATTTCGGGGGAACATTGTGTGGCCCACCAGTCAGAGGACACTCCATAGAGTCACAGACCTACTTAGGGTAAAAAGGTGCCTTTGTGGGTGTGGTTGTGAGTTTGTGATTTTGTCTCATGTTGTGAGAATAGGAAAAAAAGGTGGTTTGTTTGGTTTGGAGTGAACTGTTTCTCGTAAGTCGTTTGAAAAGGAGAGTGTTTCTATGTCTGTGTATCCCATGGTGTCCGTGGTTGTAGACATTAGAAAAGAGAGTGCATCAATGGATGTGTCCTGTCTAGTAGAAAGCTTCCCATTTCATCCTGCCCAATTTATGAATGGTTTGCGGCTTTACTTAAAGATGGGCATAACCTAATACATTCCTAATTTCCAGGTTTATTCATGAACTCTGTTCACTCTCTAGAATAGGATCATGGTTTTGTGTCCAACATATATACCACCTCCAAGCTCTGTGACATGGCCATGTACTGGATAGCTGAAGGGAATGGCGAGCATCTCAAAAAACTCAGATATCAGTGTGACCAGGAAAGTCTCAGTGCAGAAACCCTGCTTTGGGCCTTTTGCTTACTTATTGTTGTGTTTCACTGAATGTCAGGAAGGTCTTTGCCTCAGACCACTCATTTGTGAATATCAATTCAATGCATTATTTAAAGTGGAAACAGCTATATTATTTATTCACAGTATTGTCAATTCATGCATTACTTCTATATTCATAGACACAGGGAACAACTCTGTGTACCCCCAACACTAATTTATACCTCTTCAAAATATTGCTCCCAGAAATGTTAGAAAAAATATGCATGTCACCTGATCTACATATACATTTTATCACTGTAATATTCTGATCACAAAATGCAAAGGTCAAACTTATGATTGTAGCACATCCTAAATGGAAAGTGATCCTGGATTATTAAAAACATCCATGTCCAGGTTGCCTAATGCTCTCCAATGTCAATCATATTTGTGACTACATATTTGTTTCTTCCTAAGATTATATATTGAAACTCGACCTGGTTGATCATGTCTAATCCTATCATTCACTTTATACATTGCCTGATTTCATAATGTGTGTATTGATATCTGATTTCCTACATATTTTCTCCAGTTCATCATTGTGACTGACTCTTCACATGTGCTGACATTTACATTCACTCTCTAACCGAAACCCTATTGCTAAGGAACTTTTGTTCCAAAACCTATACACAGTCTTCTTCCTAAACCTACCAACTATATTCCTAATCCTACCGACTATCCCTTTTTGAATGCATGTTCTCTTCTACATTTAATTATCCAAGTAAAGGTCGGGTGAGGTCGAAGGAAGAGACCACCAAGAGACTATCTCATGCAACAGCAAAGGGTTTATTGGGGGTCCAGCATGCTGATGCTCAGAGCTCACTTGAATAGAGTAGAGAGCCCTTAGAACAGCTTAAGCAGAGCTTATACTCTTTCCTTGGTGACGGCAGGGAGGGAAGTTTATTGATGGGTCAGGGCGAGTGGTCAGTTTGCATGCAACTCAGTAAGGGAGCACATTCTGCAGTTAGTCAGTTGGGGACAGCATATTCTGGCAACAAGATTAGCAAACATTTCTCAAGATTTCAACAGTGTTTTGTTAAGCATACAGGAAAAAAGGAAGTGAAAAGTGCCTATTTTATTAATCTTTCATTCCCCACTTCTTCTTCTGGCTACTTTTAATCATAAAAGTGATCATTGCGGGGTGTCACATTCTATGTTTGCTAGTGGGGTATTACCATAAGTTTAACTCGTCAAATTTGAGCTTGGAGAAAAGAAATTACACGGTTGAGCAAACAGGGTTTTATAGTTAGCAATAATATGAGGATTATTATTGAAATGGCCAGGGTTGATAAATGCGTAGTTAACCAGGGGGACTGAGTGAACCAAGACTCAAACCACCCTTTTTGGGCCTCTCTCTCTCAATGACACTCTTCAAGGCATCTTTTTAATTTACTCCTAGATTTTTTTAAAACTCCAGTATGGTCGGCAAAAACACAAGATTCTCCATCAATGCAGAACAAAGGCCCCCTTCTCTCATGAAGAGGAGGTTCAACCCTCGCCTGTTCTGTAAAACAACTTCAGAGAGAGAGGTTAAAGATTCCTGCAAAGCCAAGATGGAGGTTCCTAATATCTTTAAGTTTTGGTCTATTGCTGCTTCTAATTGTGTCATTTGTTGTATCCCATGGACCAAGGCAGTGGTTCTTGTGCTCACACCTGCAGCAACTCCTATTCCTAATAGGATGGCTAAAGTGATGGATATACGTTCTCAGTGGAACCGGGTTTTATGCCTCCTTATTTGATCTTCAAATGAACCTGCATTATGATAAAGCACTCTGGGAAACCTCTGCACCTTTACAAAATTAATCACATCGTCTTGACAATTTCATGAAAACATAAACAATGTTTAAGTCTATAGAATTATACTGTTGTAGAGACGGACATGGCAAGGCACCTAAGATACTACCAAAAACAGGGAAACTTTCCATTTTATTTGCAACCGGATTCAGAGGGCATTACTTCTGTTATAATCAATTAATTCCCTGAAACCCACGTTTAGGTAGTTTCAGAATTTTGTACCCAACATATAAGGGAAGGGGTGCAGAAGTTCACAGCCTGCAGAAGTTCACAAAAAGCAGATTTTTTCTGTTTTTTTCCTCTGTTCTGGGCAAGTTAACTTTTCAAGGCCACCTGGGTGAAGGAGAGCTTTTTCTTCCCTTTATTTTTCCCCCCTTCCAGCTGTTACCATGGAGCCCAGTTGGTAACTTCTTTATCTTAGAAATGTAGCCATCTCTGTGAAGCCCCAGCTCAATGCCAAAGGCCTTGTACACATATTTTGTGAAAAACTAGTAAGGGGGTGTCTAACTTAGGAGTGCTGATATTTTTAGCCAGTGGCCAATACAACAGGGCAACAGGAAAAGAGGAAGTTTATCTACTTTGAAGTCTTTCATGGGGACTCTTTTGCTGAAAGTCCTAAAGTCAGCCATGCTGAAGACTTCTGTAGAATTTCAGTTAATGTTTTTCTGTGGGCCTGGAACAGAGGGGGGAGATGGGGAAGGCGTGGCTTTGAGCAGCTCCGTGGATCTGAGAATGAGGTAGCAGAGATGTGAAAGAATACTGGGAAAGGGGTTTGTGATTTTCCTAGCAACAAAAAGGTGAGCAGTAGAACAGGTAGAGCAGAGGGGAAGATGGGAGTTAGTATCCCTAAAAGCCTGTGAGGGACTTTAAATTCTTAGTAATCTGTTTTCAGTGATGACAAAGAAACTTTAAAGGCCATTTTCACTAAATCTTGGATAGGGGTCTGAGGGTTCTCCTCAGCTGGTTTGAGCTTTGGGTTAGCTGGTAAGAGGAACTGGTGGGACCCGGTGCGGGCACTGACTGGAGAAGAGAGGAGTGATTCGGTGGAGGGTTACCTTAGTACCTGCTACCTCAGCAAGGGGGCACTGGTCTTAGATCCGGCAGAGGTTTGGGTGTTTGATCTAGTAATTGGAGGGGAGAAATCATGTTGCTGAGGTGAGAGTGACAGCAGAGAGTCTGGAGCAGAAGGCTGAGTGTGAGGACCTATTGGATAAGCATAGTTCAGGATGTGAGCGAAGGAGGGAAAAGGCCTCCACATAGGGAAATCTCCTTTCACCCTTTTGAGGACATTCAGAAGTTAAAAAGGTCATGCAGAATTTGAGGATCTAGAGACCCCTCTAGGGGCCAACAGTTTGGGTGATCTAATTGGTAATAGGGCCAATGCTGTGTACAGAATTTGATGAGGAGTTTGGGTTCCATCATGCACTGCCTGTATGATCACATCCCTAGACTTACAGAAGAAGTCGGCATTCCCCCCACACAACCGTGACTGTTTGTGGCTTTGGTAGTCCACCGGGCAAACATAGTAATCTAGGCTAGCCAACCTGCATCTGGCTCGCGTGGCCCTACATCCATAATGATTGTTTCCATTATCAATGGTGCAGAATGGATTTAATGGAAATTTAGTGGGATCCTCTTCATCAGGTATATCCCAATAGGAAAGACCTATAGCCAGCTGACAAATGTCTGGGTGGATAGATGTCCACCAAGTCCCTAAGTGGGCTGTATGCGAGATAGATCATACTTCTTTACCAGTAGGATTTGTGATCAGCCATCGCTGCTGAACGGGTTGAATAGGTTTAGGACTACTGGTGGTCAAGGGGAGAGTGTATAGCCTTAGACACAGGGTAAATACACAATTTGAAAGTTTTACCAATTTTTTCCTGTTTCAAGCCAGAGTCTGGACAGGGTCAGGCTTGAGATGAGAGGTATGGATCCAGGAAGTGATTCTTTCTACCTTTACCGCTGTAGGTGTTATAAGTAGCACCTTGTATCGTCATTTCCAGTGGGGTTCCAGGGATGACACCTGATGTCGACTTACATAGATGAAGTCTCTTACTTGATATCGATGTAGAGTCCACTCGTCCCCAGGTTGATAGGCATTGGCCATCTGTTTTCACAGGTATCCCTGAGTTCTTTCAAGAGCTTTAATTCAGTCAAGCAATAGGGTGTGGAAGGAATTGTTAGGTCTTAGAGTTGGGGTTAGGTCCCTTACTGAAGGAGGGGCACCATGGACAATTTCATAGGGGGTGAGGTTACACGAAGAAACAGAGGGAGTATTTCTTCCATGAAATAGTGCATAAGGCAGGAGCATAGTACAATCTATTTTGCAGGTTTCTAAGCTTAATTTCGTTATGGTCTCTTTAATGGTTCTATTCATTCTTTCTACCTGTCCTGAACTCGGTGGTGTATAAGCACAATATAACTTTTAATTAATCCCCAGGGTTTTTCCTAACCCCTGACTTACCTGGGCTACAAACGCCAGTCCATTATCAGACCTTATTACTTAAGGCAGGCCGTATCTTGTAAAAATCTCTTTCAGGATCTTCTTGACGACCATTTGTGCTGTTTCGTTTTTTTTTTTTTTTCTTTTTTCCTGGAAAAGGCTTCAATCCATCCTCAAAATATATCTACAAAGACTAGGCGATATTTAATTTCAAACCTTGCTGGCTTAATTTTAGTAAATTCCACTTCCCAGAATTGTCCTTGTCTGGTTCCTCGTAGGTGCTTTTTTGCAGGAAGCTTGGAATGGTAAGCATTATCCATGACAGACCTGACAGGCTTTTGTTACCCATTCAGTTATTTCCTTTTGCTTTGAGTCGGTTAGTAAAAAACTCTGTTCTTGATCCTTCAGGAATGAATGCAATTTCTTTGAACCAAGTTGAGTGAGTTGATGTACATTTTCTACTGACATATATAGAGCCGTGACTATTGGAGTTTTTACTGAAGGATTTAGAAATTCCACTTGTGGTCCTTCAGGGTTAAAAGTTATTTTGGCCCGGAGCTTGGTGAGCAGATCTCTGCCCATCAATGGGGCCGGGCATTCTGGGATTACTAAGAACGAGTGATGGATTTTTCCTTTCCCCTGGTCCATGGTCCTCTTAGTTGTCCAAGCCCGATATTTTCTGCCATTAGCCCCTTGAATTAGAGACCTTTTATTTGATAGAGAGACCAATGGGGCCTTAAGGGCAGAGTATATTGCCCCTGTATCCACTTCAAAGTTTGCTGGGGTCCCCTCCACTTCAAAATTTACCCTGAGCTCTCGGAGGGGATCTGAGCCCCAACGTTCTTAGTCATCCTCCAGAGTCAGAATGGCTGGCTAGAGTGGCTGTCTCTTTCAATGGCACTCTTTGAAGCAGTGTCCTTTTTCTTTACAGTAGGCACATTAAATTGAGGCCAGGGGTGGCCTCTAGTATGGGCCCCGATATCCATTCCTGTCTCCATGTTTCTTATTTCTGGCCTATTTGTTGTTGTGACCAGGACCTTAGTCAATGCCTTAGTCTGTCTTTTGTTTCTTTTATCCTCCCTTTGCTCCCTACTCTTCCTCAGTTTCTCTCTTATAGTATACCTTCTCGGCTACTCTGACTAAATCTCTCAAAGTCATATCATGTAATCCATCTAAGCATTGTAACTTTCTTTTAATATCCAGGGCAGCTTGCCCATAAAGGCCATCTTGACAGATGCCTTTTGATCCTCTGCCTGAGGATCGAAAGGAGTATATCTCCTATATGCCTCCATAATTCTCTCTAAAAACATAGAGGGAGATTCATCAGGCCCTTGAATAATCTCTCTTAACTTGGCAAAATTTGTTAGTCACCTAGCGGCCACTAAGATACCCACATTTAGAGACCAGCGATAAGTGGACAGATGCTCCCTACCTTCAAAGGTGTTGGGGTCCCAGTTTCGTCGATTCAAGGAAAAGCCGGGTTGAATATGTTGGGAAGTTTTGTCGGTCACCCATCTGGTCAGAGGATATTTTCTCCAGCATCCAGGAGTATTCTCTTTTGTTTCTCTATCATGAAGAGACAACCCTAGGTGTTGTTGACAGTCATCCCAAGTAGGCTGGTGTGAAAACATCAATGACTCAACCACACCTAGGAGCCGGGTGGGGTCCTCGGTAAAAGGGGGATATTTATTTTTCCAGTTATATTGGTCTGAAGAGGAGAAAGGTTAATACTGGTAGGCTTGCATTTTTCCCCCAAGGCCGTTTTCAATCATTGGCACCTAGGGATGAGGGGGAGCATCATTCGAGTTCCAGGTTTTTCAATCATTCACTGCTGGTGAGTACCTTTAGCTGGGCTAGCTTCCTCCAGAGGAGGAGGGGCTGTGTGTGCTGCGGGGAAATTATCTGGAGGGCGCTGGGCTGGCTTATCTTCCTCCAATGGTGGAGAGGTTGAGTCAGCAGCAGGGGAATCACTTAGAGGGTGTTGGTCTTTGGGGGACGTGGGCAGGAAATAAGGAGGGGGACGAGAGTCCAGTAGAGTCAAATCTTGTGACTCAGGGAGAACAGAGGGTGGAGGAGGAGGAGGAGCAGAGGGTTTGAGAGATCATGGGGGAAGGAGTAGGAGCGGGGGTAGGGGCAAGGAAATTCTTCACCCATGGAGGAGATTTGCAGAGGTCCTGCCAAGTTAAGATATATGGCTGTTGATCCGGATGGATATGTGGCCCTGGCTGAAAGACAATATCCTCTGACTTTTTAAATTAGGGGGAAGTAGAAAGATCCTTCTAGGGGCCATCCGAATCCAAAGGTGGGCCATTCTGAGGCACAGAGAGTCTGCCAGGTCCAGAATTTTACTGAAAAAGAAAGATTCTGAGCCCTTAAGGGTACTTTGGTCTAGTGATCAAGGGTCAGGGACAGAGGCATTGAAGTGCTCTGTCCCATAATGAAAGATACACAAACAGTAAAAGCGATGACACACGACACAGACAAGACAAAAAAATAAAGACAGACAATGGAACTTCCAACACTGAGACCAGGACTAAGTATCTGGCCAAACCCGATGGGCTGGCGATACCGAATCTGAAACAAAATATCACTGAGTTGAGGAGACTATTGCTCCTCGATTTCCCGAGTACTCTGGTGCATCCCCCAGGGATGTGGCCTGTGACTCTGTGACACGTATGTCAGCCACCATCGGAGAGAGGTCACACTCTTCATTGACAGCCATTTTGCGAAGCCCTAACCTGAAACCTGAAACCAGAAAGAGGCACCATACATACCCCAAGAGGAGCCTGTTGGGGTCTCTCGTTCGCCGCTGCCGGATCTCACTGGAACCTCCATATGTAAAGGTCAGACGAGCATCGGGTGAAGAGACCACCAAAAGACTGTCTCATGCAAAAGCAAAGGTTTTATTGGGGGTCCAGCATGCTGGGGCTCAGAGCTCACTTGAATAGAGCAGAGAGCCCTGAGAACAGCTTAAGCAGAGCTTATATACTTTGCTTGGAGAGGGCAGAGAGGGAACTTTATTGTTTGGTCTGGGCGAGTGAGCAGTTTGCGTGCAACCGGGTGAATGAGTACATTCTGCAGGTTGGCAGTTGGGGACAGCACATTCTGGGAACAAGATTAGCAAACAGTTCTCAAGATTTCAAAAGTGTTTTGTTAAGCATACAGAAAAACGGGAAGTGACATTTACCTATTTTACTAAATTTTCATTACCGAATATACTTTGCCAGATTTCCTAATGTCTCTATTGAAATCTGCTTTCCTACATATTTTCCCCATTTCATCATTGTGACTGACTCTTCACATGTGCTGACATTTACATTCACTCTATACCCAAAACCCCATAGCTAAAGAACTTTTGGTGCAAATCCTATACTCACTCTCCGTTCTAAACTTACCGACTATCGTCCTAAACCTACCGACTATTCTTTTTTTTAAATTTTTTTTTCTTAAAGAAAGAGTTAGAGAGAGAGGGAGAGAGAGAGAGAATTTTTTAACATTTTTTTTTTTAGTACTTGGCAGACACAACATCTTTGTTTGTACGTGGTGCTGAGGATCGAACTCGGGCCGCACGCATGCCAGGCGAGCGCGCTACCACTTGAGCCACATCCCCAGCCCCCCGACTATCCCTTTATGACTGGAAGTTCTCTTTGACAATAAATAATCCAAAGTACAAGGTCCTATGCATTTGTATATTGATTTATCTGAGACATCTGTGCAGAAAATAAATCAATGCTAAATATTGCAATCAAGGGCCCAACACCCTTCTGGGCTTCAAATATTACCTTTATTTCTGTTTTCGTGCTTATATTTCACCTATATATTCTTGAAAATATCGAAGGTTCGCCATACCATTATTCATCCAGCAGAATGATTCCTAACCCCAATCGAAACTGTTATTAACCCTAACCATACACTCTTCCCTCAATCTAACTTTATAGAAGAGCAGGGACAGAGTTGGTCTTACAATACAGGAATTTACGGTTTCTTCCAACTGCTGAGAAACTCAAAGGTCCACGCAAAAATGATCCCTGGAGAAGTTGTAGGCACATATGTACGAACTGAGAGAGCAAAGGTCATCTTCCATTGAAAACAACCTGGTCAGGATGAAGGGATGTGTCTGAATCAGCCTCTCTCTTCTTAATATGGAGAAGAAGGACCAAACTAGGCCAGTGTGGAGAGCACTTCCCGGGTGCCTATGGTTGATATACCATTCTAACTTGTGAAAGTGTCACAGGATGTAGGGGCAGCCTCCATTTTATGGGACACTTTGAAGCAACTGTTAGGACAAAGTGGTTGCAAAGGCAGTGACCTCATTCAGATCTTAAAGGAAGTGACCTCACCTAACATCCTTTGTGATGGAACTCTCTGAACTTGGGATCCAGGAAGCCAGGCACCCAAATTCAGTCTCAGTCCCAGTCCCAGTCGCAGTGGTTTCAATTGTTCAGATTTACCAAGGACAGAGTCAGTCTTTGTTGGTACCTACGGAGGTGAGGATGCCCAAATGCCAGGAAAGCTCTGAAGAGTGGCCTTTCCTGAGAAAGCAGTTAGTGGATCACCGCTGGCTCCTGAGAACTTCACAGTGTTGACCAAGGAGACCAGATCTGAGACAGGACAGGGCATTTCGGGGTAACATAGTATGGCCCACCAATCAGAGGACACTATGGATAGTCACAGACTGACTTGGGGGAAGAAGGTGTCTTTGTGGATGTGGGTGTTGGTTTGTGGTTTTGTCTCATGTTCTGAGAATAGGTAATAAAGGCGGTTTTTTGGTTTGAAGTGAATTGTTTCTAATAAGTCTTTTGAAAAGGCGAGTGTTTCTAAGTCTGTGTATCCCACTGTGTCCGTGGTTCTAGACATTAGAAAAGAGAATGCATCAATGGATGTCTCCTGTCTAGTAGAAATTTTCCCAACATTCATCCTGCCAATTTATGAATGGACTGCGGCTTGCCTTATGAATGGGCAACACCTACTATCTTCCTAAGATTATATTTTGTTCCTGAACCCACTCCACTCTCCAGAATAGGCTCATGGTTATGTGTCCAATATATATACCACCTCCAAGCTCTGTGACATGGCCATGTACTGGATAGCTAAAGGGAATGGCGAGCATCTCAGAAAACTCAGATATCAGTGTGACCAGGAAAGTCTCAGTGGAGAAATCCTGCTTTGGGCCATTTGCTTACCTATTGTTCTGTTGCCCTGAATTTCAGGAAGCTTTTTGCCTCAGACCACCCCTTTGTGAAGCCTGAAGAAATGAGTTGTCAAATGCAAATGAATGGGCATCACCTGTGGCTCTTTGCTTGATTGCTTTGGAAAGGGATGTGTCTGAATCAGCCTCATGACCCTATGTGAGGCTGTGGCTTAGATTCTTAGCACCTGATGGATCTAAAGAAAGATACCATGTGTGCATCCAAAACCAAAATGGCCAAATGAGCAGTCATTGTGGATTAAGTCTTTTGCTTTCCTCTGTTAGGTTCCTGAAATCCATCAAGTGAGAATAGGGATAATTTGGGTCAAATGAGTTCTTCAAACCCTGCAGAGACTAGCCCAGAGGTGCTTGGCTTTTCTCATGACTCCAAATCACATAAAGAATCTATACCTGAAAGTAAGTAGGCCCCAAATTGGAGATGCAGAGCAGTATTAAGTACAGGCCTATTTAATCACTCTTGGTTCTCAGGAAGGGTGTCCAGGCCACCCTGACTTTAGGCAAATGAGGGGCAAGGGAACTTATTTGGATACTTTCTTTGTCTGCACCACTCATGGAAATTTCCAGCCAGAGGTTATGATAAGTGTCTATATGGAGGATGTTGAGGGCCATGTGGGAGTGTTTTGGTTTTAATTCTGGTCATTTGTGTGGCGGTTGAAAGAGATGACTTAGTTCACCTGGGCTTGAACTCTGGTGTTATTCCCCTTAGAGACTGAATTCTGGAACTGTCCTCAGAGAAGTATTGCCATGAATTGTGTTGGGATTTTAGGAGGCAACACATGAGAATCACCCTGAAATCTGAGATCTAGCCCAAGGTGGCTTCCACAGAGCACTGGGAATCTCAGCCAGGATTTCATGTGATTTTATTCTGAAAGTCTTGGCAGCCATAATTGAGAGTCAAAACACACATGGACCTCACATTTTAGACCTCAATGGGCCTGGATTCATGTGAAATATTGGCCACTCTTTGGGAAGCCTTGCCTGTGAGAGTTCTCCAGAGATTTCTTTGAAATGAGCTTCCTCACCATTTAATGTTTCCTAAATAAATTGAAACCCACAGTGCCTCCAACTTCATCTTTGAAAAATAGCTATGTACATACCATGGATTTTTTGAAATTTCCATGACCAGGTGGCAATGGAGAAACTTTGGATGACTTGTTGCTGATCATGAGTGTACCAGACTGTGCTTGGATTTACTTGGTTTCATGAAAACAGTGTAGAAAAGAGATCCCTGTAAGTTGGAGACTGCTGAGTAGTGGGCCTAGAGCAGTGGTGTGCAGGTATGTGATAAAACATCTGTGGTGGTACCATGTGGATCTGCCCTTGGATTCCAAATGGCTTGAGACTGACATTGTGATGTCAGCAGACCCTTATATATAAAAGCATCTTGTTATATGGAGAGGTTTCAGGGCAATGTTCAGAATCAGATTGCTATGGACAAGCGGGCAAGCTATGTGGGGTAGAAGCCTGGTTGGTGCATTTTCCTGCAGACCTTGACCCACCACACGTGACAGAACTCCCTCCATAATTGGTACCTGTTGAACTCCTTGTATTTCCTGAAGCAAATACCAAATTCACCATGCAGAAGCAAGAAACACCTCGAAAAGTGGAAGATGATCAAATGGCTTCACAGTCCACATGGGGAGACACTTAGACCCCAGTGGCCACAGTTTACCTACAAAGAGAGAATTCAGCTCTGCTTCCTCATGTTCATTGGAAAATAAAAAAAAAATCATATCCTCCAGGTCACAGAGATCAGACCCAGCTTTGTTGGTCTCACTAGAAAGGATGCTAAAATTCCTGAGAACAACATATATTTCAAGTGCCCAACCTCAGAGGCAGTTTCTCAAGAGTCTTTAGGCCCAATGAGCTCCATGTTTGTGAAGTGTTTACCCTGTCCCTTACTTTTGGAAACTCCTCTACCACATCCAATATTGTGAACTCCTGAATATTTTCCATTTCAGATATGTATTCACAGATTTCCTAACTCTTCTTCTCTAATCGTGTCTTATTTGGGGCAAAGGTAATGTAAAGGCAATGTTCTGGATGAGAGTGGGAATATTTTTGTGTAGCACATATTTGCATACACATTGGATTCATTTTCCTATTTTCCATTCGAATTACTGAATTCCTGACACTAACCCATACCCTAATAGACTCTGACTACTAATCCTAAAATGATGGACAAAAATAACCAAACAGAATGGAAATGAAAGCAGTTCAGAGAAGGCATGGTGTATAGTTGGACTTTCCTTTTGCATGATAAAGTGTAGGTGTTATAAATCTAGTCAATTTTTAATTGAAATAGATCTCCATGTGTTTTTAAAGTTAACAAATATGTGAATTTCTGTCTCCCTTTCTCTGTAGCCTGTTCAGCACATGTATTTTTATATGCAAATATAGAAACATAACTGGTATCACATGTACATCCTTGTGAGTTTGGCTGTCTTGGGAGATACAAATCATGGGAAGAGATCACTCCTCCTAATCGCTGTTGGAACTTAAAATTCAACCTATGGGTGAACTTCCTAGTTGAACAATATTATACATAAATCCATGTTCAGTAAAATGATTATTTTTGGATCTGTGGATGATATATGTTTCATAGTGAATTTCGATTGGCATGCATATTGATACATTTTAGTGTCTGTGTGTGTGTGTGTGTGTGTGTGTGTATATATATATATATATATACATAAATGCACACACACACATATCTATATATATATACACTCTCAAGATTTTTCAAAATATGAAATATATGTTTCTTATTATACACTCCCTAAATTCATTCGTGTTCATATATGTAAATTTATAGTCAACATTTCACAAGATTATTCTGATAAAAATTCATCCACTTGAAATACGTATTTGTTTCCTACTACTGAAAACTAACTTCAGTGAATAGTGCATACAAATCATAATATTTCTACAGTAACTGACCCAGTTTAGCATCAATGCAAGTAGATTCCTATGGGATATGATGTGTATTTTGACGTTCATTTTCATTCAACACTGGTGCATTACTATTTTTTCAGTTTTTGCACATCATAGGATATATATTTCATCCACAAGTTAGGAAATTTATAGGCTTTTTTTATACTTACCATCAAATCCTGCTTCAGAACATATGAATTCCTCTATATTTCTTGACTCATCTTTTCAAGAGATTTCTTTCCAAACACATTATTTTCCATTTCCATAATCACTTTTGAAGCTAAACTCACACACCCTTCATGATAAAATATAACCCTAATATTACCATTAGATGTATAACTCGTTGGAATGAATGATTGTATATCAATATAAGATTTCTTACGTATTTTCAGATATCAATTCAATCCATGATTTAAAGTGGAAACAGTATATTATTTATTCACAGTATTGTCAATTCATGCATTTCTTCTACATTCATAGACACAGGGTACAACTCTGTGTACCCCCAATACTAAGTTATATCTCTTCAAAATATTGCTCCAAGAAACGTTAGAAGAAATACTCATGTCACCTGATCTACATATACATTTTATCACTGTAATATTCTGATCACAAAATGCAAATGTCACACTTCTGATTGTAGCAAATCCTAGATGGAAAGTGATCCTGGATTACTAAAAACATCCATGTCCAGGTTGCCTAATGCTCTCCAATGTCAATCATATTGGTGACTACATATTTGTTTCTTCCTAAGATTATATATTGAAACTCAACCTTATTGATAATGTCTAATCCTATCATTCACTTTATACTTTGCCTGGTTTCATAATGTGTGTATTGATATCTGATTTCCTACATAATTTTCCCAGTTCATCATTGTGACTGACTCTCCACATGTGCTGAAATTTACATTCACTCTCTAACCGAAAACCTAGGGCTATTGAACTTTTGGTCCAAATCCTATACTCACTCTTCTTCCGAAACAGACCGACTATCTTCCTAATCCTAACAACTATCCCTTTTTGACTGGATGAACTCTTCTACATTCAATCATCCAGGGTACAAGGTGATATGCCATTGTATATTGATTTATCTGAGACATCTGTGCGAACGAAATTCAATGCTAAGTATTCCAATCAAGGACCCAATGCCCTTCTGGGCTTAAAATCTTACCTAGATTTCTGTTTTCATACTTATATTTCACATCTATATTCTGATAAATATCCCAGGTTCCCAATACCATTATTCATCCAGCAGAATGATTCCTAACTCAAATTGAACATGTTATTAACCCTAATCATACATTGTTCCCTCAATCTAACTTTATAGAAGAACAGGGACAGAGTTGGTCTTAATATAGAGGAATATAGGGGATCTTCCACCCGCTGAGAACCTCAAAGGTCCATGCAGAAATTATCCCTGGGGAAGATGAAGGCAGCTATAAAGGACCTGAGAGGGCAAAAGTCATCTTGTAAGGCAAACAACCTGGTTAGGATGAAGGGATGTGTGTGAATCAGCCTCTCTCTTCTTAATGTAGAGAAGATGGACCAAACCAGTTCTGTGTGAGAGCTGTTCCTGGGTGCCTATGGTTGATATACCATTCTAAGTTATGAAAGTGTCACAGAAAGTAGGGGCAGCCTCCATCTCATGGGACCCTTTGAAGGAACTGTTAGGACAAAGTGGTTGCCAAACCAGTGACCTAATTCAGTTCCGAACGGAAGTGACCTATCTCACTTCCTTGGTCTTGGAACACTCTGAACTTGGAATCCCGGAAGCCAGGCACACAGAACCAGTCCCAGACCCAGTCCCAGTGGGCTCACTTGTTTGGTTTTACCAAGGACAGAATCAGTCTTTCTTGGTACCTACTGATTTGAGAATGGCCAAATGCCAGGAGAGCTTTGGAGAGTGGCCTTCCCTGAGAAAGAAGGTAGTGGCTCAAAGCTGGCTCCTGACAACTTCAAAGAGTTGGCCAAAAATTCCAGCTCTGAGACAGTACAGGGCATTTTGGGGGAACATAGTATGGTACAACAGTCAGAGGAAATTCCGGAGAGTCAAAGACCTACTTGGGGGAAGAAAGTCCTATGTTGTTGTGGGTGTGAGTTTGTTGTTTTGTCTCATGTTCTGAGAATTGGTAGGAAAGGCAGTTTGTTTGATTTGAAGTGGACTGTTTCTAGTAAGTCGTTTGACAAGGCAAGTGTTTCTATGTCTATGTATCCCACTGTGTTTGTAGTTGTAGACATTAGAAAACATAATGCATCAATGAATGTGTCCTGTCTAGTATAATGCTTCCCAAAATTCATACTGCCCGATTCATGATTGGACTGCAGCTTTCCTTATGGATGGGTAGCAATGACTAACTTCCTAATTTCCTGTTTTATTCCTGAATTCTGGCCACTCTCCGGAATAGGCTCATGGTTTCTGTCCAAGATATGTACCACCTCCAAGCTCTGTGACATGGCCATGTACTGGAGAGCTGAAGGAAATGGGAGCATCTCAGGAAACTCAGATATCAGTGTGAACAGTAAAGTCTATGTGGAGAAACCCTGCTTTGGGAATTTTGCTTACCTATGGTTCTGGTGCTGTGAATATCTAGAAGGTCTTTGCCTTAGGCCACCCCTTTGTGAATCCTGAAGAAAAGAGTTTTCAAATGGAAATGAATAGGCATCACCTGTGGCTCTTTGTTTTATTGCTTTGTAAAGAGATGTGTCTTAATCAGCATATTTTCCCAGTGTGATTATTTGGAGAAGTAGATCAGTATTAATGGCAGGCCTATTTGATCATTCCTGGTTAACAGGAAGGGTTTCCAGGCCACCCTGACTTTAGGCAAATTAGAGGCAAGGGAGATTATTTTGGGCACTGTCTTGGTATGCACCCCTCATGGAAACCTCAACCCAGGGGTTATGATGAGTGTCTATATAAAAGAAGATGAGGGCCATGTGGGAGTGTTTTGGTATTAATTGTGGTCAGTTGTGTGGCAGTAGGAAGAGATTCCTGGGTCAACCTGGGCTTGAACTATGGTGTGATTCCCCTTAGAGACTGAGTTTTGGAACTGAACTCAGAGAAGTATTACCATGAATTCTGTTGGGATATTAGAAGGCCACGCATGAGAATTGCCCTTGGAGACTGAGATTTAGGCCCAGGATGGCTTTCCACAGAGCACTGGGAATCTCAGCTAGGATATCACATGATTTCATTCTGAAAAACTTGGCAGCCATACTTGAGAGTCAAATCACACATGGAACTCACATTGTAGACCTCAATGGGCCAGGCTTCATTTGACCTTTTGGCCACTCTTTGGGAAGACTTGCCTGTGAGAGTTCTCCTGAGCTTTCATTGAAATGAGCTTCCTCACCATTTAATGGTTCCTGAATGAATTGAAACCCACAGTGACACCAACTTCATCCTTGAAAAATGGCTAGATAAATACCATGGAATATTTGAAATTCCCAAGAGCAGGTGGCACTGGAGAATCTTTGGATGTTCTGTTGCTGATCATGAGTGTACCACACAATGCCTTGATTTACTGGGTTTCATGAAAATGGTGTAGAACAAAGGTGCCAGTACGTTGGAACCTGCTTAGTAGTGGGCCTAGAGCAGTGGTTTGCAGGTGTATGATAAAACATCTGTGATGGGGCCACATGGATCTGCCATTGGCTTCCAAATGCTTTGTGACTGACATGGTGCAGCCAGCAGACCCTTATATGTTAAGGCATCTTGTTACATTGAGAGGTTTTAGGGCAATGTTCAGAATTGGGTTGCTGCAGACAAGGAGGCAAGCTTTGTTGAATAGAAGCCTAGTTGGGGCGTTCTCCTGCACACCCTGACCCACCACACGTGAGAGTACTCCCTCCAGCACTGTGTCCCCGTTGAACTCATGGTATTTACTGATGCCAATACCAAACTCCCAGTGCAGCAGTAAGAATCACCAGGAAAAGTGGAGGATGACCAAATGGCTTCTCAGTCCAAACGAGGAGACACTTAGCTCCCAGTGGCCACAGTTTACCTACAATGAGGGAATTCAGAGCTGCTGCCTCATGTTCACTAGAAAATAAGAAACCATGTCCTTCAGGTCACATATATGCAGATCCAGCTTTGATTGTCTCACTACAAAGGAAGCTGAAGCTCCTGACAACAACATATATTACAAGGTCCCAACTTCAAAGGCAGTTTCTCAAAGAGTCATTAGGCCAGCAGAACTCCATATTTGTGGAGTATTTACCCTATCCCATACTTTTGGAAATTTCTCTACCGCCTCCAAGGCTGTGAACTCCTGAGCATTTTCATTTCCACATACGTATTCACTGATTTTCTAACTCTTCTCCACTAATTGTGTCTTAATTGGGGCGAAGGTTATGTCAAGGCATTGTTCTGGATGAGAGTGGGATGATTTTTGTGTAGCACATATTTGCATACACATTAGATTCATTTTCATATTTTCCATTTGAAATACTGAATCCCTGACATTAACCCATAACCTACTAGACTCTGACTACTAATCCTAATATGATGGAGAACAAGAAACCTAACAGAATAGAAATACAGGCCGTTCATAGGAGGCATGGTGTATACTTGGACTTCCCTTCTGCTTTATCAAGGGTATGTGTTATAAATCTAGTAAACTTTTCATTGTAATAGTTCTCCATGAGTTTTTAAAGTTAACACATATGTAAATTTCTGTCTCCCATTCTCTGTAGCCTATTCATCACATGTATTTTTTATGCATATTTAGAATCCTACCTGGTATCACAAGTACATTTTTGTAAGCTCGCTGATTTTGAAAGATACATATTGTGATAAGATATCACTCCCCCTAAATAATGATGGAACTGAAAATTAAACCTATTGGTGAATTTCCTAGATGAACAACATTATATATAAATCGATGTTCAGTAAAATGAATATTTTTGGATATGTGGATGATATGTATTACACGGTGAATTTCGATTAGCATTTATATTGCTATATTATAATGTCTGTGTGTGTCTATCTATCTATCTATCTATCTATATATATATATATATATATATATATATATATATATATACTGTCCAGATTTTTCAAAATATGAAATATATATGTCTTATTATACACTCCCTAAATTCACTCATGTTTCTATATGTGGTTTATAATCAACTTTTCACAAGATAATTCTCAGAAATATTCATCCGCCTGAAATACATATTTATTTCCTAGTACTGAAAACTAACTTCAGTGAATGGAGCTTACAAATCCTAATATTTCTACAGTAACTGAATCAGTTTAACATCAATGCAAGTAGAATCCTACGGGACATGATGTGTATTTTGAAGTTTATTTTTATTCAATATTGTTACATTATTATTTTTTCAGTTTATGGACATCATAGGATATATCATTTCATCCACAAGTTCAAAAATTTATAGGCATTTGTTTCACTTTCCATCACTTCCTGCTTCAGAACACATGTATTCCTCTAAGTTTCTTGACTGGTCTTTTCATGAGATTTTATACCAAACACATTAATTTTGATTTTCATAATCACTTTTGAAGCAAAACTCACATACCATTCATATTAATTATCACTCTGATATTACCATTAGATGTATTACTGGTTTGAATGAATGATTGTATGTCAATATAAGATTTCTTATATCTTTTCAGATATCAATTCTATCCATTATTTAAAGTGGAACCAGTTATATTATTTATTCACACTATGGTCTATTCGTGCATTATCTCTATATTCATAGACACAGTGTACACCTCTTTGTACCCCCAATACTAATTTATACGTCTTCAAAATATTGCTCCCTGAAATGGTGGATGTGGACTCATGTCACCTGATCTTTATATACATTTAATCACAGAAATATTCTGGACACAAAATGCAAAGGTCACACTTATGATTGTATAAAAGCCCAAATGGAAAGAAAACATGGATTACTAAAAACATCCATGTCCAGGTTCCCTAATGCTCTCAAATGTCAATCCTATTGGTGACTACATATGTGTTTCTTCTTAAAATTATATATTAAAACTCAACCCAATTGAAAATGTCTAATCCTATCCCTCACTTTATACTTTGCCTGATTTCATAATGTCTCTATTGCTATCTGCTTTCCTACATATATTCCCCAGTTCATCATTGTGACTGACTCTTCACATGTGCTGACATTTACATTCACACCCTAATAAATAACCTATTGCTAAAGAATTTTTGTTCCAAATCCTATACTCACTCTTCTTCCTAAACATACTAACTATCTTCTTAATCCTACCGAGTATCCCTTTTTGACTGGATGTTCTCTTCTACATTCAATCATTCAAGGTACAAGGTCTTATGCTATTGTATATTGATTTATCAGAGACATCGGTGCAGAATGTAATTCAACGCTAAGTATCACAATTAAGGGCCCAATGCCCTTCTGGGCTTCAAATCTTACTTAGATTTCTTTTTTCATACATATATTTCATCTCTATATTCTTAAAATAATCACAAGTTTCCAATACCATTATTCATGCAGCAGAATAATTCCAAACCCAAATGGAACATGTTATTAACACTAACCATACACTGTTTGTGTTAATAACATGTTTACAGAAGAGCAGGGACAGTGTTGATCTTACAATACAGGAATGTAGTGGATCTTCCATCTGCTGAGAACCTCAAAGCTCCATGCAGAAATGATCACTGGAGAAGATGTAGGCAGGTATGAAGGACCTGAGAGAGCAAAAGTTATCTTCCATTGCAAACAACCTGGTCAGGATGAAGGGATGTTTCTGAATCAGCCTCTCTCATCTTAATGTAGAGAAGATGGACAAACCAAGACTGTGTGGAGAGCTGTTCCTGGTTCCCTATGGTTGATATACCATTCTAAGTTGTGAAAGTGTCACAGGAAGTAGGGGCAGCCTCCATCTCATGGGACCGTTGGAAGAAACTCTTAGGACAAAGTCGTTGCCGAGGCAGTGATCTCATTCAGTTCCTGAAGGAAATGACCTCAAAGCACTTCCTTATTGATGGAACTCTCTGAACATGGGATCCAGGACGCCAGGCACCCAGATCCAGTCCCAGTCCCAGTCCCAGTGGTCTCACTTGTTTGGATTTACCAAGGACAGAATCAGTCTTTCTTGGTACCTACTAAGGTGAGGAAGCCAAATGCCTGGAAAGCTTGGAAGAGGGTTTTTTCCTGGAAAAGCAGGTAGTGGCTCACTCCTGGCTCCTGACAACTTCACAGAGTTGGCCAAGGAGACCAGATCTGAGACAGGACAGGACATTTCGGGGGAACATAGTATGGCCCACCAGTCAGAGGATACTCCGGATAGTCTCATACCTATTTGGGGGAAGAAGGTGTCATTGTCGGTGTGGGTGTGGGTTTGTGGTTTTGTCTCATGTTCTGAGAATAGGAAGAAATGTCAGTTTGTTTGGTTTGGAGTGAACTGTTTTTAGTAAGTCGTTTAACAAGGCAAGTGTTTCTGGGTCTGTGTATCACACTGTGTCCGTGGTTGTAGACATTAGAAAAGAGAATGCATCAATGGATATGTCCTGTCTAGCAGAAAACTTCCCAGCATTCAACCTGCCCATTTTATGAATGGACTGTGGATTGCCTTATTAATGGGCAATACCTGCTACCTTCTTAAGTTGCTGTTTTCCTCCAGAATTCTGGACACTCTCCAGAATAGGCTCATGGTTTTGTGTCTAAGTTATGTACCACACCCAAGCTCTGTGACAAGGCAATGTTCTGGATAGCTGAAGGAAATGACGAGCATCTGAGAAAACTCAGATATCAGTTGACCAGGAAAGTCTCAGTGGAGAAACCCTGCTTTGGGCCATTTGCTTACCTATTGTTCTGTTGCCCTGAGAGTCAGGAAGTCTTTGTCTCACACCACCCCTTTGTGAATCCTGAAGAAAATAGTTTTCAAATGGAAATAAATAGGCTTCACCTTTGGCTCTTTACTTAATTGATTTGGAAAGAGTTGTGTCTGAATCAGCCTCTTGGCCCAGTGTGATTCTTTGACTTAGATTCTCAGCACCTGATGGATCTAAAGAAAGATCCCATGTGTGCATCCAAATCAAAAATGGCAAAAAGAGCTGTAATTGTGGATGAAGTCTTCTGCCTTCCTCTGTAAGGTTCCTGAATTCCATCAAGTGAGAATAGGGATCATTTGGGTCAGATGAGTTCGTCAAAGCCCTTCTGAGGCTATCCCGTAGGTGCTTAGGTTTTCTCATCACTCCAATTCACATAAAGTATCTTTAAGTGACACTCAATAGGCCTCAAATGGGAAAAGTGGAGCAGTATGACAGGCAGGCCTTTTTGATCACTCCTGGTACAAAGGAAGGGTGTCCAGGCCACCCTGAATTTAGGCAAATGAGGAGCAACGGAGCTTATTTTGGACACTGTCTTGGGCTGCGTCCCTCATGGACACCTCCAGCCAGAGGTTATGATGAGTGTCAATATGGAAGAAGATGAGGACCATGTGGGAGAATTTCGGTTTTATTGTGGTCATTTGTGTGGCAGTTGGAGGAGATGACTGGGTCCACCTGGGCTTGAACTCTGGTGTGATTCCCCTTAGAGACTGAGTTCTGGAACTCACCTCAGAGAAGTATTGCTATGAATTGTGTTGGGATTTGAGGAAGCCACGCATGAGAGTCATCCTTGGAAACTGAGATGAAGGCCCAGGGTAGCTTTCCACAGGGCACTCTGATCTCAACAAGGATATCACATGATTTTATTCTGAAAGACTTGGAAGCCATTGTTGAGAGTCAAAACAGACAATGACATCACATTTTAGACCTCAATGGCCCTGGCTTCATGTGACCTTTTGGCCACTCTTTGGGAAGCATTGCCTGTGAGAATTCTCCAGAACATACATTGAAATGAGTTTCCTCAACATTTAATGGTTCCTGAATGAATTGAAACCCACAGTGCATCCAACTTCATCCGTGAAAAATGGCTAGATAAATACCATGAAAATTTTCAATTTCCCATGACCAGGTGGCACTGGAGAACCATTGGATATTCTGTTGCTGATCATGAGTGTACAGACAGTGCCTTGATTGATTGGGTTTCATGAAAATAAGTTGGAGCCTGCTGAGTAGTTGTCCTAGAGTAGTGGTTGGCAGGTGTGTGAAAAAACATCTGTGGTGGGGCCATGTGGATCTGCCATTGGCTTCCAAATGGCTTGTGACTGACATGGTGCAATCAGCAGACCCTCCTATGCAAAGGCATCTTGTTATATGGTGACGTTTCAGGGCAATGTTTACAATCAGGTTGCTATGTTTAAGGGGGCAAGTTATGTGGGATAGAAGCCTGGTTGGTGCATTCTCCTGCATACCCTAACACACCACGCCTGAGAGAACTCGCTCCAGCACTGTGTCCCAGTTGAACTCCTTGGATTCCATGAAGCAATTACTAAACTCCCAATGCAACAGCAATAAACACATATAGAATCCTACCTGGTACCACACCTACATTCTTGTGAGGTGAACGACTTGGCAGATACAAATTGTGAGAGAAGATCACTCCTCCTAAACGCTGTTGGAACTGAAAATATAACCAATGGGTGAGCTTCCTAGTTTTACAACATTATATATAAATCCATGTTCAGTAAAATGAATATTTTTAGATCTGTGAATGATATATATTTCATGATGAATTTCGAATAGCATATATATTGCTAGTTTTTAATGTGTGTGTGTGTATGTATATATATGTGTGTGTGTGTGTGTGTGTATATATATACATACACACATTCTCCAGATTTTTCAAAATATGAAATATTTCTATCTTAATATACACTCCCTTAATTCATTCATATTCATGTATGTGGATTTATGATCATCTTTTCTAAATATTATTCTCAGAAATATTCATCCACCTGAAATACTTTTTTGTTTTTAGTACTGAAAACTAACTTCAGTGAATGTTGCATACAAATCCTAATATATCTAGAGTAACTGACCCAGTTTAACCTCAATGCAAGAAGATTCATATGGAACATGATGTGTATTTTGATGTTCATTTTAATTCAACACTGGTACATTACTATTTCTTCAGTTTATGCACATCATAGGATATATATTTCATCAAAAAGATCACAAAATTATAGGCATTTTTTCACTTTCAATCACTTCCTACTTTAGAACACATGTATTCTTTCATATATCTTTAGTGGTCTTCTCAAGATTCTTTTTTACAAACACATTATTTTCGATTTTTATAATCACATTGAAGCAAAACTCACACACCCTTCATGATAAACCATAACCCTAATATTAACATTGATGTATAACTTGTTGGAATGAATGATTGTATATCAATATACGATTTTTTATATTTTCAGATATCAATTCAATCCACCATTTAAAGTGGAACCAGTTATATTACTTATTCACAGTTGGTCTATTCATGCATTATCTCTATATTCATAGACACCGGGTACACCTGTTTGTACCCCAAATACTAATTCATAAGTCTTCAAAATATTGCTCCCAAAAATGGTGTAAGAAATACTTATGTCACCCGATCTATATATACATGTTATCACAGTAATATTCTGGACACAAAATTCAAAGGTCAAACTTATATTTGTACCAAAGCCTAAATGGAAAGTGAACATGGATTACTAAAAACATCAATGTCCAATTTGCCTATTGCTCTCAAATATCAATCCTATTGATGACTACATATTCGTTTCTTCCTAAGATTATATATTCAAACTCAACCCTGTTGAAAATGTCTAATCCTATCACTGACTTTATACTTTTCCTGATTTTGTAATGTCTGTATTGATATCTGCATTCCAACATATTTTCTCCAATTCATCATTGTGACTGACTCTTCACTTGTGTTGATATTTACATTCACTCTGTAACTGAAACCCTATTGCTAAAGAACTTTTGTTCCAAATTTTATACTCACTCTTCTTCCTAAACCTACCGACTATCTTCCTAATTTTACCGACTATCACTTTTGAATGGATGTTCTCATCTACATTCAATCATCCAAGTAAATGTAGGGCGAGTGTCAGAGGATGAGACCACCAAGAGACTATCTCATGCAACAGAAAGGGTTTATTTGGGGTCCAGAATGCTGGGGCTTAGAGCTCACTTGAATAGAGCAGAGAGCCCTGAGAACATCTTAAGCAGAACTTATATAATTTTCTTGGAGAGGGCAGGGAGGGAAGTTTATTGATGGGTCAGGGGGAGTTAGCGGTTTGTGTGTAAACGCGTGAGGGAGTACATTCTGCAGTTTGGCAGTTGGGGACAGCACATTCTGGGAACAAGATTAGGAAACATTTCTCAACATTTCAACAGTGTTTTGTTAAGCATACAGAAAAACAGGAAGTGACAAGTACATATTTTATTAACATTTCATTCCCCACTTCTTCTGGCTACTTTTAATCATAAAAGTGATTGTTGGGGGGTGTCACATTTTATGTATGCTAGTGGGGTATTAACATAAGTTTAACTTGTCCAATTTGAGCTTGGAGAAAAGAAATTACATGGTTGAGAAACAGGGTTTTATAGTAAGCAATAAAATGAGGATTATTATTGGACCGGCCAGGGTTGATTAAAACGTAGTTAAGCAGGGGGACTGTGTAAACCAAGACTCAAACCACCAATTTTGGGTCTCTATCTCTCTTTGATGCTCTTCAAGGCATCTTTTTAATTTACTCATAGGGTTTGTTACAACTCCAGTATGGTCGACATAAAAAAAAAAAAAAAAAAAAAAAAAAAAAAAAACATTCTTTCCTCAATGCAGCACAAAGGCTCCCTTCTCTCATGAAATGGAGGTCCAAACCTCGACTTTTCTGTAAAACAACTTCAAAGAGAGAGGTAAAAGATTCCTGCAAAGTTGTGATGGAATTTTCTAATATCTTTAAGTTTTGATCTATTGCTTCTTCTAATTGGGTCATTTGTTGTGTCCCATGGACCAGGGCAGTGGTTCCTGTGCGAACCCAGGCAGCAACTCTTATTCATAATAGAATGGCTAAGGTGAGAGATATATGTTCCCAACTGACCCGGGTTGTATGCCCCTCTATTTGATCTTCCAATGAACCTGCGTCATAATAGAGCACTCTGGGAAACATCTGCACCATTACACAATTAATCACTTCTGTTGACCATTTCATAAAAACATAAACAACGTTTAAGTATATAGAATTATATTGTTGTAGGGACGGACAAGGCAAGGCACCTAAGATAGCACCAAAGACAAGGAAACAGTCATATTTGGTTGCAACCAGATTCAGAGGGCATTGCTCCTGTTGTAATCAATTAATCCCCTGAAACCCAAGTTTAGGTAGTTTCAGAATTTTGTACCCAACATGTAAGGGAAGGGGCTCTGAAGTTCACAGTCTGCAGAAGTTCACAAAGAGCAGTTTTTGTTTCTGATTTTTCCTCAGTTCTGGGCAAGTTAAATTTTCAAGGACACCTGGGTGGGGGAGAGCTTTTTTTTCCCTTTTTTCCCCCTGCCAGCTGTTTCCATGGAGCCCAGTTTGTAACTTATTCATCTTAGCAATGTAGCCATCTCTATGAAGCCACAGCTAAAGGACAGAAGCCTTGATCACATATGTTGTGAAAAACTAGTAAGGGTGTGTCTAGCTCAGGAGTGCTGATTTTTTTCAGCCAGTTGCCAGGTAGACCAGGGCAACACAAAAAGAGGAAGTTTATCTACACTGAACTCTTTTATAGGGACTCTTTTGCTGAAAGTCCTAAAGTTAGCCATGGTGAAAACTTCTGGATAAGGTCAGTTAAGACTTTCCTGTGGGCCTGGTACAGAGGGGGAAGACGGGGAATGCAGGGCTGAGAGCAGCACTTTGGATCTGAGAATGAGGAAGGAGAGATGTAAAAAAATAATGGAAAAGGGTTTTGAGATCTTCCTAGCAACAAAAACATGAGTAGTAGAACGGGTAGAACAGAGCGGGAGATGGGAGTGAGTATCCCAAAAAGCCTGTAAGGGACTTTAAATTCTTAGTAACCTGTTTTCAGTGATGGCAAAGCAACTTTAAAGGCCATTTTCATTACATCTTGGATAGGGGTCTGAGGGCTCTTCTCAGCTGGTTTGAGCTTTGGGTTAGCTGGTAAGAGGACCTGGTGGGACCCAGTGTGGGCACTGACAGGAGAAGAGAGGAGTGAGTGAGTGGAGGGTTACCTCAGTACCTGCTACCTCAGCAAGGGGGCAATGGTCTGAGAAACGGTGGAGGTTTGGGTTTTTAATATAGTAATTGGAGGGGAGAAATCAAGTTGATGAGGTGGGAGTGACAACAGAGAGTCTAGAGCAGAAGGCTGAGGGTGAGCATGTATTGGAGAAGCATAGTTCACGATGTGAGCAAAGGAGAGAAAAGGCCTCCACATAGAGGAATCTCCTTTCACCCTTTTGAGCACTTGCAGAAGTAAAAAAGGTCACACAGAATTTGAGGATCTAGAGACCCCTCTGGGGGCCATCGGTTTTGGTTGTCTAATTGGTAATATGACCAATGCTGTGTAGAGAATTTCATGAGTAGTTTGGGTTCCATGTGGCAGTCCCTGTATGCTCACATCCCCATGACTTACAGAAGATGTTGGCGTTCCCCGCACACAGCCTTGACTGTTTGTGGCTTTGATAGTACACTGGGCAAACATAGTAATCTAGGCTAGCCAACCAGCATCTGGCTCGCGTGTCACTACATCAATAATGTTTGTTTCCATTATCTATGGTATGGAAGGAATTTAATGGAATTTTAGTGGGATCCTCTTCATTAGGGATATCCCAATCGGGAAGACCTATGCGCAGCTGACAAATGTCTGGCTGGAGAGATGGCCACCAGGTCCCTAAGCGGGCTGTATGCAAGATAGACCATACTTCCGTTCCAGTAGGATTTGTGATCAGCCATCGCTGCTGAACAGGCTTATGAGGGTTAGGACTACTGGTGGTCAAGGGGAGAGTCTATAGCCTTATCCACACAGCGAATCCACAATTTGAAAGGGTTTCCAGTCTTTTCCAGTTTCCAGCCAGAGTCTGGACAGGGCACAGGCTTGAGATGAGAGGTAGCGATCCAGGAAGTGATTTTGACTACCTTTACCCTGTAGGTGTTATAAGTAGCACCTGGTATGGTCCTTTTCAGCGGAGTTCCAGGGATGACACCAGATGTCGTCTTACATAGACGAAGTCTCTACTTGATATCGCTGTAGAGTCCCCTCATCCCCAGGTTGGTAGGCAGTGGCCATCTGTTTTCACAGGTATCCCTGAGTTCTTTCAAGAGCTTTAAGTCTGTTAAGCAAGGGGGTGTGGAAGGAATCGTTAGGTCTTAGAGTTGGGGTAGGTCCCTTACTGGAGGAGGGACACCATAGAGAATTTCACAGGGTGTGAGGTTACACAAAGAAATAGATTGAGTATTTCTTGCATGAAACAGTACATAAAGCAGGAACATAGTCCAATCTTTTATGCCGGTCTCTAAGTTTAATTTCGTTATGGTCTCTTTAATGGTTCTATTCATTCTTTCTACCTGTCCTGAACTCGGGGGTCTGTAAACACAATGTAACTTCCAATTAATCCCCAGGGTCCTTGCTAACCTCTGAGTTACCTGGGCCACGAACGCCGGTCCATTATCAGACCCTATTACTTTAGGCAGGCCGTACCTTGGAAAAATATCTTCCAGGATCTTCTTGACCACCATTTGCGCTGTTTCATTTTTTTTCTTTTCTTTTCTTTTTTTTTGGGGGGGGAGGCTTCAATCCATCCTGAAAATGTATCTACAAAGACTAGGAGATATTTAAGTCCATTCCTTGCTGGCTTAATTTCAGTAAAGTCCACTTCCCAGAATTGTCCTGGTCTGGTTCCTCGTAGGTGCTTTCCTGCAGGAAGCTTGGAAGGGTAAGAATTAACCAATTGATGGACCCAACAGGCTTTTGTTATCCATTCAGTTGTTTCCTTTCACTGTGAGTTGGTTAATGGAAAACTCTGTTCTTGATCCTTCAGAAATGAATGCAGTTTCTTTGAACCAAGGTGAGTGATTTGATGTACATTTTCTACTGACATAGTTAGAGCCGTGATTATAGGAGTTTTTACTGAAGGATTTAGAAATTCCACTTGGGGGCCTTCAGGGTAAAAAGTTATTTTGGCCCAGAGCTTTGTGAGCAGATCTCTGCCAATCAATGGGGCCGTGCATTCTGGGATTACTAGGAATGAGTGATGGATTTTTCCTTTCCCCTGGTCCATGGTCCTCTTAGTTTTCCAAGCCCGATATTTACTGCCATTAGCCCCTTGAATTAGAGACCTTTTATTTGATAGAGTTTCCAATGGGGCCTTAAAGGCAGAATATCTTGCCCCTGTATCCACTTCAAAGTATACTGGGGTCCCCTCCACTTCAAAAGTTACCCTGAGCTCGGGGAGAGGATCTGAGCCCCGACTTTCTTAGTAATCCTACAGAGTCAGAATGTCCAGCTGCCCTGGCTGTCTCTTTCTAGGGCACTCTTTAGCCCAGTGTCCTTTTTTTTTTTAGAGTAGGCACATTGAATTGAGGCCATGGGTGGCCTCTTGTGTGGGCCCCGGTCTCCCTTCCTGTCTCCATGTTTCTTAATTTCTGGTCTATTTGTTGTTGTGACCAGGATCTTAGTCAATGCCTTAGTCTGTCTTTTGTTTCTTTTATCCTCCCTTTGCTCCCTAGTCTTCCTCAGTTTCTCTCTTATAGTATACCTTCTTGGCTTCTCTGACTAAACCTCTCAAAGTCATATCTTGTAATCCATCTAAGCATTGTAACTGTCTTTTAATATCCAGAACAGCTTGCCCAATAAAGGCCACCATGACAGATGCCTTTTGATTCTCTCCCTGAGGATCGAAAGGATTAAATATGCTATATGCCTCCATAATTCTCTGTAGGAACATGGAAGGACATTCATCAGTCCCTTGAATAATCTCTCTTACCTTGGCCAAAATAGTTGGTCGCCTAGCGGCCACTAAGATACCCACTATTAGAGCCCGGCAATAAGAGGAAGGATGCTCATTACCTTCACAGGTTTTGCGGTCCCAGTTGGGTCGGTGCAAGGGAAAGGCGGCTTTGCATATGTTGGGAAGTTTTGTCGGTCACCCATCTGGTCCGAGAATATTTTTTTCTAGAGTCCAGGAAGATTCTCTTTTGTTCCTCTGTCATGAAGAGAGTCCCTAGGAGTTCTTGGCAGTCATCCCAAGTAGGCTGGTGTGAAAACATCAATGACTCAACCACACCTGAGACCCAGGTGGGGTCCTTGGTAAAAGGGGGATTGTTATTTTTCCAGTTATTTAGGTCTGAAGAGGAGAAAGGTAAATACCGGTAGGCTTGCATTTTTCCCCATGGTTGTCATTAATCATTGTTCCTTAGAAATGGAGAGGGAGCATCACGTGAGTTCCAGGGATTTCAATCATTCAACGCCGGCAAATTCCTTTAGCCGGGCCAGCAACCTCCAGGAAAGGAGGGGCTGTGTTTTCTGCAGGGGAGTTATCTGGAGTGCGCTGGGCTCGCTTAGCTTCCTCCAATGGCGGAGAGGCTGAGACAGCAGCAGGGGAATTACTTAGAGGGTGTTGGGGGTTGGGGGACGAGGGCAGGGAATAAGTAGTAGGACGAGAGTCCAGTAGAGTAAAATCTTGTGACTCAGGGAGAACAGAGGTTGAAGGAGGAGGAGAAGCAGAAGGTTTGAGAGAGCATGACGGAAAGAGTAGGAGCGGGGGCAGGGGCAAGGAAAAGCTTCACACATGGAGGAGGAGAATTGCAGAGGTCCTGCAAAGTTAAGATATATGTCTCTTGATCCTGATGTCTATGTGGCGCTGGCTGAAAGTCAATATCTCTGACTTTTTAAATTAGTGGGAAGTAGAAAGATCCTTCTAGGGGCCATCTGAATCCAAAGGTGGGCCATTCTGAGGCACAGAGAGTCTGCCAGGTCCAGCGTTTAACTGAAAAAGAAAGATTCTGAGCCCTTAAGCGGACTTTGGTGCAATGATCAAGGGTCAGCAAAAGAGGCATTGAAGTGCTCTATCCCATAATGAAAGATAAACAATCAGTAAAAGCAACGACACACGACACAGACAAGACAATACAATAAAGACAGGCAATGGACGTCCAACACTGAGACCAGGACTGAGTAGCCGGCAAAACCCGATGGGCTGGCAATACCGAATCTGAAACAAAATATCACTGAGTCGAGGAGACTATTGTTCCTCGATTTCCCGAGTCCTCTGGGGAGTCCCCCAGTGACGTGGCCTGTGGCTCTATGACATGTCTCTCAGCCACTGTCAGAGAGAGCTCACACTCTTCATCAACAGCCATTTGCCAAGCCCTAACCTGAAACCTGAAACTAGAAAGAGGCACCTTACATACCCCGAGAGGAGCCCGTTGGGGTCTCTCATCTGCCGCTGCTGGATCTCAGTGGAACCTCCATATGTAAAGGTCAGGCAAGCGTCCGGGGAAGAAACCACCAAGAGACTGTCTCATGCAAAAGCAAAGGGTTTATTATGGGTCAAGCATGCTGGGGCTCAGAGTTCACTTGAATAGAGCAGAGAGCCCTGAGAACAGCTTAAGCAGAGCTTATATACTTTCCTTGGTGAGGGCAGGGCAGGATGTTTATTGATGGGTCCGGGCGAGTGAGCTGTTTGTGGGCAACCGGGTGAGGAATTACTTTCTGCAGTTTGGCAAGCTGAGGACAGCACATTCTGGGAACAAGACTAGCAAACATTTCTCAAGATTTCAACAGTGTTTTATTAAGCATACAGAAAACAGGAAGTGATAAGTACCTATTTTATTAACCTTTCACTATGGACTACACTTTGCAGATTTCCTAATGTCTCTATTGATATCTGCTTTCCTACATATTTTCCCCAGTTCATCATTGTGAGTGACTCTTCACATGTGGTGACATTTACATTCACTCTATACCCGAAACCCTATAGCTAAAGAACTTTTGGTCCAAATCCTATGCTCACTCTCCTTTCTAAACCTACAGACTATCTTCCTAATCCTACTGATTATCCCTTTTTGACTGGAAGTTCTCTTTGACAATCAATCATCCAAAATACACGGACCTTTGCCATTGTATATTGATGTATCTGAGACATCTGTGCAGAAAATAAATCAAAGCTCAGTATCACAATCAAGGTCCCAATGCTCTTCTGGGCTTCAAATCTTACCTAGATTTCTGTTTTCATACTTAATTTTCACCTATATATTCTTGTAAATATCGCAGGTTTTCAATACCATTATTCATCCAGCAGAATGGTTCCTAATGCAAATTGAACCTGTTATTAACCCTAACCATACACTGTTCCCTCAATCTAACTTTACAGAAGAGCAGGGACAGAGTAGGTCTTACAATACAGGAATGTAGGGGAACTTCCTATTGCTAAGAAACTCAAAGGTACATGCAAAAATGATCCCTGGAGAAGTTGTAGGCAGCTATGAAGGAACTGAGTGAGCAAAAGTCATCTTCTCTTGCAAACAACCTGGTCAGGATGAAGGGATATGTCTGAATCAGCCTCTCTCTTCTTAATGTAGAGAAGAAGGACCAAACCAGGCTGTGTGGAGAGCTGTTCCCGGTTGCCTATGGTTAATATACCATTCTAACTTGTGAAACTGTCATAGAAAGTAGGGGCAGCCTTCATTTCAGGGGACCCTTGTAAGCAACTGTTAGGACAAAGTGGTTGCCAAGGGTCTGAGCTCATTCAGTTCCTGAAGGAAGTGACCTCAGACCTCACCTCACATCCTTGGTGATAGAACTCTCTGAACTTGGGATCAAGGAAGCCAGGCACCCAAATCCCATTCCAGTCCCAGTAGCAGTGGTCTCACTTCTTTGGATTTACCAAGGACAGAATCAGTCTTTGTTGGTACCTACTGATATGAGGATGGCCAAAAGCCAGGAAAGCTCTGAAGAGTGGCCTTTCCTGAGAAAGCAGGTAGTGGATCACCGCTGCCTCCTGACAACTTTACAGAGTTGGCCAAGGAAACCAGATCTGAAACAGGGCAGGCAATTTCAGGGGAACATAGTATGGCCCAATAGTCAGAGGACACTCTGGATAGTCAGAGACCTACTTGGGGGAAGAAGGTGCTTTGTGGGTGTGGGTGTGTGTTTGTGCTTTTGTCTCATGTTCTCAGAATAGGTAGGAATGGCGGTTTGTTTGGTTTGGAGTGAACTGTTTCTAATAAGTGATTTGATAAGGCAAGTGTTTCTATGTCTGTGTATCCCATTGGGTACGTGGTTGTAAACATTAGAAAAGAGAATGCATGAATGGATGTGTCCTGTCTGGTAGAAAGCTTCCCAGCATTCATCCAGCCGAATATATGAATGCACTGTGGCTTCCCTTATCGATGGGCAACACCTGCTATTTTCCTAAGGTCTGGTTTTATTTTTGAATTCTGGCCACTCTCCAGAATAGGCTCATGGTTTTGTGTCCAAGCGAAGTACCACCTTCAAGCTCTGTGACATGGCCATGTACTAGATAGCTGAAGGGAATGGCGAGCAACTAAGAAAACTCAGATATCAGTGTGACCAGTAAAGTCTCAGTGGAAAAACCGTGCTTTGGGCCTTTTGCTTACCTTTTGTTCTATTTCCCTGTATTTCAGGAATTTCTTTGCCTCAGGCCACCCCTTTGTGAAGCTGGAAGAAAACATTTTTCAAATGGAAATGAATGTGCCTCACCTGTGGCTCTTTGCCTAATTGCTTTAGAAACGGGTGTGTCTGAATCAGCCTCTTGGCCCTGTGTGAGGCTTTGGCTTAGATTCTTAGCACCTGATCGATATAAAGAAAGATCCCATGTGTGAATCCAAAACCGAAATGCCCAAAAGAGGAGTCATTGAGCATAAAGTCTCTTGCCTTCCACTGTAAGGTTCCTGACCTCCATCAAGTGAGAATAGGGATCCTTTGGGTCAAATGATTTCTTCAAAGCCCTGCACATGCTAGCCCAGAGGTGCTTGTGTTTTCTCATGACTCCAATTCACATAAAGATTGTAAACCCCACTGTCAGTAGGCCTCAAATTGGAGAAGCAGAGCAGTATTACGGCAGGCCTATTTGATCACTCCTGGGTCACAGGAAGGGTGTCCAGGCCACCCTGACATTAGGAAAATAAGGGGCAAGGAAGCCTATTTTGGACACTGTCTTGGGCTGTGTCCTTC
The DNA here is from genome assembly GCF_048772815.1 of Callospermophilus lateralis. Lineage (NCBI taxonomy): Eukaryota > Metazoa > Chordata > Mammalia > Rodentia > Sciuridae > Callospermophilus > Callospermophilus lateralis. The sequence goes on along the minus strand of NW_027512626.1, from coordinate 310,995 downwards.
ATGGAAACTTCCAGGCAGAGGTTAAGATGAGTGTCTATATGCAATAAGATGAGGGTCATGTGGGAATGTTTTGGTTTAATTTTGGTCATTTGTGTTGGGGTTGGAAGAGATGAGTAGGTCAACCAGGACTTGAAATCTGGTCTGATTCCCCTTAGAGACTGAGTTATGGAACTGAACTCAGAGAAGTATTGGCATGAATTGTGTTGAGTGTTTAGGAGGCCACACATGAGACTCGCCCTTGGAAACTGAGACCTAGGCCGAGGGTGGCTTTCCACAGAGCACTGGGAATCTCACCCAGGATATCACAAGATTTTATTCTGAAAGACTTGGCAGCCAGTCAAAACACACATAGACCTCACACTGTAGACCTCAATGGGCCTGGCTTCATGTGACCTTTTGGCTACTCTTTGGGAAGACTTGCCTGTGAGTGTCCTCCAGAGATTTCATTGAAATGAGCTTCCTCACAATTTAATGGTTCCTAAATGAATTGAAACCTACAGTGCCTCCAACTTCCACCTTGAAAAATGGCTAGATAAATACCATGAAATTTTTGAAATTCCTATGACCAGGTGGCACTGGAGAACCTTTGTATGCCCTGTTGCTGATCATGAGTGTACCAGAAAGTGCCCTAATTGACTGAGTTTCATTAAATTGGTGTAGAACAGAGATGCCAGTAAGTTGAATACTCCTCAATTGTAGGCGCAAGCTGTGGTGGGCAGGTTTGTGATAAAACATCCGTGGTGGGGCCATGTGGATCTGCCATTGCTTCCAAATGGCATGTGACTGACGTGGTGCAGCCAGGAAATTCTTATATGTAAATGCATATTGGTATATGGAGAATTTTTAGGGCAATGTTCAGAATCAGGTTGCAATGGACAAGGGGACAATCTATGTGGGCTAGAAGCCTGGTTGGTGCATTCTCCTGCAGACCATGACCCACTACACATGACAGAACTCCCTTCAGCACTGTGTCCCAGTTCAACTCCTTGTATTTCGTGAAGAAAATACCAAACTCCCAGTGCAGCATCAAGAAACACCACGAAAAGTGGAGAATGACCAAATGCCCTCACAGTCCACACGGGGAGACTCTTAGACCCCAGTGGTCACAGTTTACCTACAAAGAGATAATTCAGTACTGTAGCCTAGTGTTCATTGGAAAATAAGAAACCACGTCCTCCAGGTCACATAGATGTAGACCCAGCTCTGATGGTCTCACTAGAAAGAAAGCTAAAGCTCCTGACAACAACATATATTTTGAGTTCCCGACCTCAGAGGCAGTTTCTCAAGAAGTCTTTAGGCCAGCAGAGCTCCAAGTTTGTGGAGTGTTTACCTTGTCCCTTACATTTGGAAATTCCTCTACCACATCCAAGGTTGTGAACTCCTTTGCATTTTCCATTCCAGATATATATTCACAGGTTTTCTAACTCTTCTCCTCTAATTGTGTCTTATTTGGGGCGAAGGTAATGTGAAGCCATTGTTCTGGATGAGAGTGGGTAATTTATTGTGTAGCCCATATTTGCATACACATTGGATTCATTTTCCATTTTTCCATTCAAAATACTGAATCCCTGACACTAACCCATACCCTACTAGACTCTGACTACTAATCCTACTATGATGGAGAATAATAACACAAACAGAATAGAAATACAAGCCGTTCAGAGGAGGCATGGTGTATAGTTGGACTTGCCTTTTGCATGATAAAGCGTAGGTGTTATATGTCTAGTCCATTTTTCATTGAAATATTTCTCTATGTGTTTTTTTTCCTTTAATTTTTATTGTTGGTTGTTCAAAATTTACCTATTTCTTGACATATCATATTTCACACTTTGATTCAAGTGGGTTATGAACTCCCATTTTTACAGGTTTCAGCATCACATCTGTTACACATCCACTGTTTTACGTATTGCAATACTAGTGTCTGTTGTAGTCTGCTGTCTTTCCTATCCTCTACTATCCCCCATCCCCTCTTCTCCCATCTTCTCTCTCTACCCCATCTACTGTTATTCATTTCTCCCCCTTGGTTTTTTCCCTCCTTTTCCCTCACTTCCTCTTGTATGTAATTTTGTATAACCATGAGGGTCTCCTTCCATTTCCATGCAATTTTCCTTCTCTTTCCTTTTCTCTTCTACCTGTCACCCCTGTTTAATCTTAATCTTCTTCTCATGCTCTTACTCCCAAATCTGTTCTTAGTTACTCTCCTTATATCAAAGAAAACTATTGGCATTTGTTTTTTTAGGGATTGGCTAGCTTCACTTAGCATAATCTGTTCTAATGCCATCTATTTCCCTGCAAATTCTATGATTTTGACATTTTTTAATGCAGAGTATTACTCCATTGTGTATAAATGCCACATTTTTTTTTTCCATTCATCTATTGAAGGGCATCTAGGTTGGTTCCACACTCTTGCTATTTTGAATTGTGCTGTTATGAACATCAATGTAGCAGTCTCCCTACAGCATGCACATTTTAGGTCTTAGGAAATAGACCGAGAAGGGGAATAGCTGGGTCAAATGGTGGTTCCATTCCTAGCTTCCAAGAAATCTCCATACTTCTTTCCAAATTGGCTGCACCAATTTACAGTCCCACCAGCAATGTACAGGTGTACCCTTTTCCCCACATCCTCGCCAGCACTTGTTGTTTGACTTCATAATGGCTGCCAATCATACTGGAGTGAGATGGTATCTTAGGGAGGGTTTGTTTTCCATTTTTCTGACTGCAAGAGATGGTGAGCATTTTCTCATGTACTTATTGATTGATTGTATGTCCTCATCTGAGAAGTGTCTGTTCAGGTCCTTGGACCATTTGTTGATTGGGTTATTCGTCTTCTTATTGTTTAATTTTTTGAGTTCTTTGTATACTCTGGATATTAGGGCTCTATCTGAAGTGTGAGGAGTAAAGATTTGTTCCCAGGATGTAGACTATTTATTTACCTCTCTTATTGTTTCTTTTGATGAGAAAAAACTTTTTAGTTTGAGTAAGTCCCATTTGTTGATTCTAGGTATTAACTCGTGTGCTAATGGTGTCCTATTGAGGAATTTGGAGCCCAACCCCACAGTATGTAGATCATAGCCAACTTTTTCTTGTATCAGATGCCGTGTCTCTGATTTGATATCAAGCTCCTTGATCCATTTTGAGTTAACTTTTGTGCATGGCGAGAGAAATGGATTCAGTTTCATTTTGTTGCATATGAATTTCCAGTTTTCCCAGAACCATTTGTTGAAGATGCTATCCTTCCTCCATTGCATGCTTTTAGACCCGATTGGCATTGCATTTAACATATAGAGAACTTTTGGTTATATTGCCATTTTGATGATGTTAGTTCTGCCTATCCATGAACATAGTATATTTTTCCATCTTCTAAGATCTTCTATTTCTCTCTTTAGGGTTCTGTAGTTTTCATTTTATAAGTCTTTCACCCTTTTTGTTAGGTTGATTCCCAAGTATTTTTTTTTTGTGTGTGTGGATATTTTGAATGGAGATGTTGTCCTCATTTCTATTTCAGAGGATTTGTTGCTGATATACAGGAATGCCTTTGATTTATGCATATTGATTTTGTATCCTGCCACTTTGGTGAATTCATTGATTACCTCTAATAGTATCTTTGTATACCTTGCTGGGTCTGCTAAGTATAGGATCATGTCATCTGCAAATAGTGATAATTTACGTTCTTCTTTTCCTATTTTTATGCCTTTGATTTCTTTAATCTCTCTAATTGCTCTGGCCAGTGTTTCGAGAACTATGTTGAACAGAAGTAGTGAGAGAGGGCATCCCTAGCTTCTTCCAGATTTTAGAGGGAATACCTTCAATTTTTCTCCATTCAGAATGACGCTAGCCTGAGACTTAGCATAGATTGCTTTTACATTATTGAGGTATGTTCCTGTTATCCCTAGTTTTTCCAGAGTTTTGAACATAAAGGGATGCTGAACATTGTCAAATGCTTTTTCTGCATCTATCGAGATGATCAAATGGTTCTTATTTTTAAGTCTATTTATGTGATGAATAACATTTATTGATTTGTGTATAATGAAGCAGCCTTGCATCCCAGGGATGAATCCTACTTGATCATGGTGCACAATTTTTTTAATATGTTTTTGTATCCAATTCGCCACAATTTTATTGAGGATTTTTGCATTTTTCCTGAAATACCTTGAAAAGTATTGGTATTAGTTCCTCTTTAAAGGTTTTGTAAAACTCTGCTGTATACCCATCCGGTCCTGGGCTTTTCTTAGTTGGTAGTCTTTTGATGGTTTATTCTATTTCCTCAATTGTTATGGGTCTGTTTAGGTTGCCTATATCCTCCTGACTAAATCTGGGCAGATTATATGACTGAGAAATTTATCGATGCCTTCACTATCTTCTATTTTATTGAAAAATAAGAATTCAAAATAATTTCGGATTATCTTCTGTATTTCTGAACTATCTGTTGTGATACTGAGTTCTCCCTCTTCTTTTCTTTGTTAGCTTGGCTAAGGGTCTGTCGTTTTGATTTATTTTTTCAAAGAACCATCTTTTAGTTTTGTCAATTTTTTCAATTGTTTCTTTTGTTTCGATTTCATTAATTTCAGCTCTAATTTTAATTATTTCTTGCCTTCTACTTATTTTGCTGTTGTTTTGCTCTTCTTTTTCTAGGATTCTGAGATGAAGTATGAGATCATTTATTTGTCGTTTTTTTTTTCCTTTTTTTAAGGAATGAAATCTAAGCAATGAATTTTGTTCTTAGAACTGCTTTCAATGTGTCCCATAGATTCCGATATGTTATGTCTGTGTTTTCATTTATCTCTAAGAATTTTTTAATTTCCTCCTTGGTGTCTTCTATAACCCATTGATCATTCAGTAACTTATTATTCATTCTCAAAGTGATACATGATTTTTCCTTCTTTCTTTTATCGTTGATTTTCAGTTTCATTTCATTATGATCAGATAAGATGCCTGGTATTATATCTACTCCTTTATATTGTCTAAGAGTTGCTCTGTGACATAATATATGATTTATTTTTTGAGAAGTATCCATGTGCTGCTGAGAAAAAAGTGTAGCTGCTTGATGTAGGGTGGTATATTCTATATATATCATAAGTCTGGGTTATTAATTGTGTTATTGAGTTCTATAGTTTCATTATTCAACTTTTGTTTGGAAGATCAGTCCAGTAGTGAGAGAGGTGTGTTTGAGTCTCCCATGAGTATTGTATGGTGGTCTATTAGACTCTTGAACTTGAGAAGAATTTGTTTAATGAACATAGGTGCACCAATGTTTGGGGCATATATATTTATGATTGTTATGTCTTGTTGGTGTATGGTTTCCTTGAGCAGTATGTAGTGTCCCTCTTTATCCCTTTTGATTAACTTTAGCTTGAAATCTATTTTATTTGATATGAGTATGGACACTTCTGCTTGTTTCCGAAGTCCATATGGGTGATATGATTTTTCCCAACTTTTCACCTTCAGTCTATATATATCTTTTCCTAACAAATGTGTTTCCAGTAGGCAGCATACTGTTGGGTCTTGTTTTGTGATCCATTCTACTAGCCTGTGCCTCTTAATTGGGGAGTTTAAGCCATTAACATTTAGGGTTATTATTGAGATATGGGTTGTTCTTCCAGCCATATTTGTATATTTATGTTACTAAACATGGTTTTTTTCCTCCTTGATTATTTTCCCCCCTTTACTGTCCTACCTCCCACTGTTGGTTTTCATTGTTATTTTCCATTTCCTATTCCTGTAGTGTTTTGCCAAGGATGTTTTGAAGAAATCGTTTTCTAGCTGCAAATTCTTTTAACTTTTGTTATCGTGGAAAGTTTTAATTTCATCTTCTATCCTGAAGCTTAATTTCGCTAGATACACAATTCTTGGATGGAACCCATTTACTTTCAGTGTTTGAAAAATGTTATTGCAGGATCTTCTAGCTTTCAGAGTCTGTGTTGAAAGATCAGCTGTTATCCTGATTGGTTTACCACTAAATATAATCTGCTTCCTTTATCTTGTAGCTTTTAAAATTCTCTCCTTTTTTCTGTATGTTGGGCATCTTCGTTATAATATGTCTAGGTGTGGATCTCTTATAATTTTGCACATTTGGCATCCTGTAAGCTTCTAGGATTTGCGATTCTGTCTCATTCTACAAGTCTGGGAAGTTTTCTCTTTTATTTCATTGAATATATTGCTCATTCCTTTTGTTTGGACCTCTATACCTTCCTATATCCCAATGACTCTTAAGTTTGGTCTTTTTATGTTATCCCATATTTCTTGGATGTTCTGCTCATGGTTTCTTAAAAGTCTTCCTGAGCTGTCTGTGTTCTTTTCAAGTTGAAATAATTTGTCTTCATTGTCTGATGTTCTATCTTCTAAGTGTTCTACTCTGCTGTTAGTATTCTCAATAGAGTTTTTAAGTTGGTTTATTGATTCCTGCATTCCTAGGATATCTGTTTGTTTGATTTTATAATCTTTATCTCCCTGCATAGTTGATATTATGCTTCTTGGATTTTTTTATGTAATTCATTATCAAGGTGATCTTTCATTGTCTGATTTTGCTCTCTAATGTCTTCCTTGAGACTCCAGATCATCTGAAGCATGTATATCCTGAGTTCTTTATCTGACATTCCATCTGCTGCAGATATTACCTCTTCTAAAGTTGACTTTACCTGCATTGCTTATGGTCCTTTCTTTCCTTGTCTTTTCATTCTGTTCATGTTTCTTTCTGCTTGGTGAAACTGTTGTGTTATTGAATTTTTCCCCTATATATTTTTATTGCTTGTATAGTTTCAAAGTCTCTCTCGCAGGCACGGGTGGTGGCTCTGCCCCTCCTACAATTGGGACAATGTGCCTACCACACCAGCAGGCTGCTGGGCCTGTTCTGTCAGTCGGTAGCTGGTTCGCCTACCTTGAAGGTGCGAGCAGCAGCTCTGCCCCTCTGCAGGCACTGGGCCTGTTCTGCCAGTGGGTCGCAAGTCGGGCTACTTTGCAGGCATGGGCGGCAGCTTTGACCACCTGCGGGCCACTGGGTCTGTTTTGTCTGTCCCTTGCAGGTCTGTCTACCTTGCAGGCGCGTGTGCCTGCTCTGCCCCTACCCCAACCGGGACGATGTGTCTACCATGCTGGCGGGCCATAGGCCTGGTCTGTCGGTGGTCGCAGGTCCACCTACCTTGCCCCTCCGCAGATTGCTGGGCCTGTCCTGCTGTGGGTCACAGGTCTGCCTACCTTGCAGGCCCGGCGGCATTGCCCCTCCCCCAACCAGGGCGATGTGTCTTCCACGGTGGCGGGCCACTGGTCCTGTTCAGCCGGTGGGTCGCAGGTCCGCCTACCTTGAAGGAGCGATTGGCAGATCTGCCCCTCCCTCTCTCAATGTGTTTTTAAAGTTGACAAATATGTGAATTCCTGTCTCCCTTTCTCTGTAGCATATTCAGCACATATATTTTTATATGCACATATAGAATCCTACCTGGTATCACACGTACATTTTTGTGAGGCTGCTGACTTGGCAGATACAAATTATGAGAACAGATCACTCCTCCTAAACGCTGTTGGAACTGAAAATTTAAGCTATTGGTGAGCTTCCTAGTTGAACAATATTACACATAAATCCACGCTCAGTAAAATGAAGATTTTTAGATCTGTGGATGATATATATTTCATGAAGAATTTCAATTGGCATATGTATTGCTACTTTTTAATGTCTGTTGTGTGTGTGTGTGTGTGTGTGTGTATATATATATATATATATATATATATATATATATACACACTCTCCATATATTTCAAAATATGAAATAGATGTGTCTTATGTACAGTCCCAAAATTCATTCATGTTCATGTATGTGGAGTTATAATCAAATTTTCACTAGATTATTCTCAGAAATATTCATCTACCTGAAATACATATTTGTTTCTTAGGTCTGAAAACTAACTTCAGTGAATGGTGCATTCAAATCCTAATGTTTCTAAATTAACTGACTCAGTTTAACATCAATTCAAGAAGATTCCTATGGGACATGATGTTTATTTTGACATTCATTTTTACTCAACACTGGCACATTACTACTCCTTCAGTTAATGCACATCATAGGATATATATTTCATCTACAAGTTCGCAAATTTATAGGCATTTGTTTCACTTTCAGTCACTTCCTGCTTCAGAACACATGTATTTCTCCAGGTTTCTTGACTGGTCTTTTTATGAGACTTTTTTCCAAACAAATTATTTTCAATTTCCATAATCAATTTGAAGCAAAACTCACACACTCTTCATGATAAACCATAATCCTCATATTACCATTAGATGTAAAACGGGTTGGAATGAATGGTTGTATATCAATATAAGATTTCCTGTATATTTTTACATTTCAATTCAATCCATTATTTTAATTTGGAACCAGTTATATTATTTATTCACAGTATGGTCTATACATGCATATTCTCCATATTCAAAGACAAAGAGTACACCTGTTTGTACCCCGAATACTAATTTATACTTCTTCAAAATATTGCTCCCAGAAATGGTGGAAGAAATACTCAGGTCACCTTATCTACATATACATTGTATCACAGTAATATTCTGGACACAAAAAGCAAAAGTCACACTTATGATTGTACCAAAGCCTAAATGGAAACTGAACATGGATTACTTAAAACATCCAGGTCCATGTTGCCTAATAGTCTCAAATATCAATCCTATTGGTGACTACGTATTTGTTTCTTCCTAAGATTATATATTCAACCTAAATGCAGTTAATAATGTCTAATCCTATCACTCACTTTATACTTTGCCTGATTTCCTAATGTCTCTATTGATGTCTGCTTTCCTAAATATTTTCCCCAGTTCACCATGTGAGTGACTCCTCACATGTGATGATATTTACTTTCACTCTCTAACCGAAACCCTATTGATAAAGAATTTTTGGTCCAAATCCTGTACTCACTCTTCTTCTGAAAGCTACTGACTATCTTCGTAATCTTACTGAGTTTCCCTGTTTGAGTGGAAGTTCTCTTTTCCATTCAATCATCCAAGGTACAAGGTCCTATGCCATTGATTATCGATTTATCTGAGACATATATGCGGAACATAATTCAAAGCTAAGTATCACAATCAACAGCTCAAGGTCCTTCTGAGCTTCAAATCTTACCTAGATTTCTGTTTTCATACTTATATTTTATCTATATGTTTTAATAAATGTCACAGGTTCCCAATACCATTATTCATCTAGCAGAATGATTCCTAACCCAAATCAAACATGTTATTAAACCCTAAACATACACTGTTCCCACAATCTCACTTAACAAAAGACCAGGGACAGTGTTGGTCTTACAATACAGGAATGTAGGGGATCTTCCATATGCTGAAAACCTAAAAGGTCCATGCAGATGTGATTCCTGGAGAAGATATAAACAGCTATGAAGGACCTTAAAGAGAAAAACTCATCTTCCATTGCAAACAACCTGGTCAGGATGAAGGGTTGTATCTTAATGATCCTCTCTGTTCTCAATGTAGAGAAAATGGACCATACCAGGCCTGTGTGAAGAGCTGTTCCTGGATGCCTATGGTTGATTCACCATTCTAACTTGTGAAAGTGTCACAGGAAGTAGGGGCAGCCTCTATCTCATGAGACCCTTGGAAGCAACTGTTAGGACAAAGTGATTGCCAAGGCAGTGTCCTCATTCACTACCTGAAGTAAGTGATCTCACCTCTTTTCCTTGGTGATGAAACTCTCTGAACTTGTGATGCAGAAGCCAGGCAACCAGAGCCAGTCCCAGTCCCAGTCCAAGTCCCAGTGAGGTCACTTGTTTGGATTTACCAAGGACAGAGTCAGTGTTTCCTGGAACCTACTCATGTGAGGATGGCCAAATGCCAGGAGAGCTTTGTAGAGGGGCCTTTCTTGAGAAAAAGGTACTTGCCCACTTCTGGCTCCTGACAACGTCACAGATTTGGCCAAGGAGACCATATCTGAGACAGGACAGTCCATTTGGGGGAACATAGTATGGCCTACCAGTCAAACGACACTCAGGATAGTCACAGAATTACTTGGGGGAAGGAGGTGTCTTTGTGGGTGTGGGAGTGAGTTTGTGGTTTTTCTCATGTTCTGAGAATAAGTAGGAAAGGCAGTTTGTTGGGTTTGGAGTGGACTGTGTCTTGTAATTCCTTTGACAATGCGAGTTTCTATGTCTGTGTAACTCTCTGTGTCCGTGGTTGTATTCATTAGAAAAGAGAATTCATCTATGGATGTGTCCTGTCTAGTAGAAAGAATTCCAGCATTTATCCTGCCTAATTTATGAATGGACTGTGACTTCCCTTATCAATGGGCAACACGTACTATCTTCCTAAGTTCCTGTTTTCTTTCTGAATCTGGCCACTCTCCAGAGTAGGCTCATGGTTTTTTGTCCAAGTTATGTACCACCTCCAACCTCTGTGACATGGCCATGTATTCTATAGCTGAAAGGAAAGGGAGCATCTCAGAAAACTCAGATATCAGTGTGACAAGGAAAGTCTCAGTCGAGAAAACCTGCTTTGGGCCTTTTGCATCCCTATTCCTCTGTTGCCCTGAATGTCAGGAAGGTCTTTGCCTCAGGCCACCCCTTTGTGAATCCTGAAGAAAACAGTTTTCAAATGGAAATGAATGGGCATCACCTGTGGCTGTTTGCTAAAATGCTTTGAGAGATATGTGTGTGAATCAGCCTCTTGGCCGTGTGTGAGGCTGTGTCTTAGATATTCAGCGCCTAATGGATCTTAAGAAAGATCCCATGTGTGCATCCAAAACCAAAATTTCTAAAAAATCAGTCATTTTAGATGAAGTTTATTGCCTTTCTCTGTTAGGTTCCTGACCTCCATCAAGTGAATTTGGGGATCCTTTGAATTAATCGAGTTTTTCAAAGCCTGCAGAGGCTAGCCCATAGGTGCTTGGGTTTTCTAATGAATCCAAATCACATAAAGAATCTATACCTGACAGTCAGTAGGCCTCAAATTGGAGAAGCAGAGCAGTATTAGTGGCAGGCCTATTAAATCACTCCTTG